>NW_015390577.1:96582-102172 GCF_001527695.2 Protobothrops mucrosquamatus | reverse complement strand
GCGGCTGACAAATGATAAAAAGCTAACATATTACACCTAGTTAAAATTTAATTAAAACGAAATATTTGAGAATGTCCAATTTAAAAGTAATTAAAACCCCTATAAAATCCCCTAGGCCAGTCCCGCTTGCTGGAACAACCACGTCTTGAGGGCGCGGCGGAAGGAAGGGAGATCAGGAATCACCCTGATCTCTGGGGGCTGCTGGAGATTGTGAGTTCTCTATCCAACCTGAATCTGTCTTTTCCTTGAAGAAAGAGGAGGAATTGGACAAATAGCTAGGAGCACCTCAATCCCTTACAGATATGGTGCTTGGGCTGCATTCATATGGAAGAAGTAACATAGTGGGTGCCTCGGTACAGCCTAGCATGGCCCAGGACCATAATCTCATACTAACCCTATTCCTTCAAGCGTCCTACAATTTGCAGTAAGCATCTATAGCGACAGTGTCCAACCTTGGCAACTTTAAGACCTGTGGACTTCAACTCCCAGAGCTCCCGAGCCACCATGTTTCACTGGGGAATTCTGGGAATTGAAGTCCACCTTAAAGTTGCTACGGTTGGACACCCCTGATCTAGAGTTCAGTGTCCTGAATGGAGATGGTCATGATATCCTGTGTTAATAATGTACATCGTCTTTCTTCCCTTCATCCCCTTTGCCTGGAGAGATTCTTCAGAATGACTTACTGCCTTTATCTGAGTGCAGAGCAGCTTCTGTAAACGTAGCCACTATTATGTCTATTATAACAGGGGTCGCCAACCCCCAGTCCGTGGACCTGTACCGGGCTGCGGCCTGCCAACAACCGGTCCGCACAAACAAGCAAAGCCCCATCCGTGGGATGCAGGCAGCACACAAAACCATGCCCTCTCCGGTCCACGGAAAAACTTCTCTCCACGGAACTGGTCCCTAGTGCCCAAAAGGTTGGGGACCTCTGTATTACAATCTGGATTGGGGGGAAAAAACACTATTTTTTTTTCCTTTTTAGGAAGGGTATTATGGCTACGAAACCTGCTTGGGCTGCCAGAGGTGCGACTGTGACATTGGATCGGTGAGCCCCAATTGCCATGCCCAGAATGGCCAGTGTGATTGCGGTCCGGGCGTCAGCGGTTCTCGTTGCCAGCAGTGCTCCCCTGGATACTGGGGTCTCAGTGGAGATGGCTGCTTGAGTGAGTTCCTTTTGTAATGTTTAGGCCTTGCTAATAAAAAAGCTCAGATTTCCACACACACCTGGGCCTAAAACAGAGAGTGCATACTTGGTCTTGTCGCTAAATCATTTGTTCTCAGTTCCCTGTATCTGCTCATTGCTATCTAACGCCCGGAAGAGTCATTTCTCCAATATTATTGTCAAGCAAGCTCAATTTGTTGCAAGTACAAATAGTTCGGCAGAGACATCACCCTGCCAACAAAAGTACGTATAGTCAAGGCCATGGTTTTCCCAGTTGCAATGTATGGCTGTGAAAGTTAGACTATAAGAAAGGCTGAGCGCCAAAGAATTGAGGCCTTTGAACTATGGTGCTGGAGAAGACTCCTGCAAGTCCCCTGGACTGCAAGGCGATCAAACCGGTCAGTCCTAGAGGAGATCAACCCCGACTGCTCTTTAGAAGGCCAGATCCTGAAGTTGAAACTCAAGTACTTTGGCCACCTAATGAGAAGGAAGGACTCACTGGAGAAGAGCCTGATGCTGGGAAAGATTGAGGGCAAGAGAAGAAGGGGACGACAGAGAATGAGGTGGCTGGATGGAGTCACTGAAGCAGTAGGCGTGAGCTTCAATGGACTCCAGAAGATGGCAGAGGACAGGAAAGCCAGGAGGAACGTTGTCCATGGGGTCGCGATGAGTTGGACACGACTTCGCAACTAACAACAACAACAAATAGTTCTCGACATACAACTATTTGTTTAGTGACCCTCCAAAGTTTCAGTGGTGGTGAAAAAAGTGACTTAGGACCAGTTTTCACATTGTTGCAGCATCCCTGCAGTCACGTAATCAAACGGTAGCATGCGTTTACGGTGATTGTAGCATCCCGGGGTCCTGGAATTGTTATCTGCAACCTTAGGGAGTTTCTGACAAACCAAGTCAGTGGGAGAAACCAGATTCACTTAGCGATCTTGGGATTCACATAACCGTTGTAGTGATTCGCTTAACATTCTGGCAAAATGGTCGTAAAATGGGACGTGGTTCACTTAACAGCTTTCTTGCTAAGCAACTGAAATTTTGGGCTTAGTTGTAATTGTAAGTTGAAGACTACTGGTAGGGCAGCAGGATTAATTTATTAGTACAATGGCCAAAACACCAAAGCCTTTACATACCCGTACTTCGATACAAAAATGTAGGGAATGTGTAGTCTGGATTCCCAGGAGGGGAGGATTGAATTCCAGAAGAGCAAGAAACACTGTTGTGAGAGAAAGAGGGTAAAAACGGCTCCTCCCTACTAGTTCCAAGAGAATATGTTTTATGGTGCAAGTAGTCTGTTTTACCTCAGTGAGAGAATAGAATAGAATAGAATAGAATAGAATAGAATAGAATAGAATAGAATAGAATAGAATAGAACAGTGATGGCGAACCTTTTAGAGACCGAGTGCCCAAAAACTGGCCCCGCCCCACTCCACCCCTGCCCCGCCCCCACTCCGCCCCCACCCTGTCCCCTGCCCTGCCTGCCTGCAGGGCCACTCACCACCTCCAGGGCCTGCCACAGATTGCCCAGGCAGCCCAGTAGCAACATGGCGGCCACGCCCTCTGCCTGCACCCCGCATCAACTGTGCACGATGAGGTGTAGGGCAGAGTCTTATCCACACTGCCTGGCTGCCATGTCCTTGGCTGTGCTGCTCCATGTGGGCCACGCTCGGGGGTGACTCTCCTCCAGGGGGGCTGCTGGAGAGGAGGGGGTCACGGGGGGAGGCGAGGCTGGGGCAACGGCATGTGTGCCCACAGAGAGGGCTCCGAGTGCTGCCTCTGGCACGCGTGCCATAGGTTCGCCACCACTGATCTATCATGACTAGTGGGAATTCAGTTCATTGTTGTCCATATCGCACAAAACAGATCAAATTCAGATGGTTTTTCCACCAGGCAGGGAAAATTTTTCTATCCACATGTTGTGAGTGTCGAACCTCTGAGGATGCATGGAGATAATTCCACACTGGTGGAATCCTGCTTGTAAATCTTTGTTCTTCGATGTTCTCTCAACAGAATGCCAATGTAAAGGAGGTTCCTGCAACCCTCGCACAGGTGAATGCACCTGTACCAACGGCCTGACAGGGAAGCAATGTGACACATGTATAAAAAAACATGAGATCCCGGTGGTGGATGGTCCAGACAACATGAGATGTGAAGGTTAGGCTTCTTCTTTCCTTCAGTGCCTTGGTCCCAGCTATTGTCTGTTTTGGGGGTCTTTCTGTAATTCTCCATACTGGCTAATGTCGATTGCAGGAATCTCAGTCCTATCTGTCCTGCTAGCCAAACTGAGAATGACCCATGTATCTAGTAACGCTTTCACTTGGGTCCAGGTGCTGAGTGGGTTCGAGAAATTTTATGAGGGTTGACAGAATGATTAGGCAACTGTAGATAAGTGGTTAGCTCGGTGTGTTAATAATGTAGTCTTGCTTCTATAGTTCTTCCTGAAAATATGGACTGCTGAAATTTTGGTTTATCAATAGAAGAGAATATTTGTTAGGTCAGGGTTGAACTGTGGGGTCCCTGAGGTTGGCTGTTTTCTTGCAGTCATTTCATTATCCATGAAATGTCTGCAAGAAAACAACCAAGCTCGGAGAGCACCAAGCACTCCACAATTACAGTAGCTTCATCTTGATCCTATTGATATCAGCTGTCCTATGGCTTATCCCAAAGGTGCTTTTCCAAAAGGCAACTGGATTTTTATTGGTTTTCTTTTTTCCTTGAAAACATTTTGATTCTCATCCAAGAAGCTTGTTCAGTTCTAACTGATGGGTGGGGAATGGAAGGATTTATATTCTTTGCAGTCATCCGGCCATTAGCACTCTGATAGGTAGAACATAGAACCAGAATAATAGAGTTGGAAGGGACCTTGGAGGTCTTCTAGTCCAACCCCCTGCTCCAGCAGGAGACCCACTATTTGAGGGGCTTCAGATAAATGGTTGTCCAGTCTCTTTTTGAAAGCCTCCAGTGATGGAGCATCCACAACATCTTGAAGGCAAGCAATTCCATTGGTTGATTGCTCTCACCCTTAGGACACTTTTCTTTAGTTCTAGATTGCTTCTCTCCTTGGTTAATTTTCATCCATTGTTTCTTGTTTTGCCTTTTGGTGCTTTGGAAAATAGATTGACCCCCCCCCCTCATCTTTGTAGGAGCCCCACAAATACTGGAACACTGCTATCATGTCTCCCCTAGTCCTTCTTTTCATTAGACTAGACATACCCAACTCCTGTAACTGCGCTTTCTATTTGTTGGTCATTAGCTCTCTCAAGAATATAAACCCTTCCATTCTCCACCTGTCAGTTGGAACTGAAGAAGCTTCTTGGATGAGAAGCAAAACATCTTCAAGGGGAAAAAAAATCAAAAAAGTTCAGTTGTCTTTTGGAAAGACACCTTCGGGACAGTCTATGATGGCTTACTTTCCTCTCTCATTAACAGCTTGTGATAGCTGTGTGCTGCTCCTGTTAGAAGATCTCCAGAAGATTGACAGCGACTTCCCTGCCCTCGAACATCAGTTGAAAAGTCTCAACACCACCTCAATTGCCTGGGCCCGCCTGCACAGCATCAACGGCTCTATGCAAACCATTACCGTATGTGGAGCTTTCCAGCTAATTATTCCTCTTCCAACTGCTCCACAAAATTCTAGATTTACTTTGCACTTGCTTTTTTTTCTCACAGAGCCAAGTGCGCGACTATCAGAGGTTTATATACAAAGTGAGGCAAAATGCTGATGAGCTGGAAGAGGAGAACGCGGATTTTGTTCAGGATCTGAATGCACTTCAGCACAAGGTGCAACATATTTTTTTCCCTTTCCTTTTCCTACATTTGTACAGGTAGTCCTCGACTTACAATAGTTCATTTCGTGACCATTTGAAGCTACAATGGCACCGAAAAAAGGGACATGATCATTTTTCACACTTATGACCGTTGCGGCGCCCCTAAGATCACGAGATCAAAATTCAGACGTTTGGCAACTGGTTCATATTTATGATGCTTGCGGTGTCCCTGGGTTATGTGATCCCCTTTTGCGACCTTCTTTTTTTTTTTTTATGTATAAAATTTTTATTATTTTCATCATAAAAAAAACATCACAAATATTACACAATGCTATGAAAAAAAACCCACCCCCCACCCCCCCGGACTTCCCAAACCTAATCCCAGGATAATATTCAGATATAAGTAAACAAGTATTAATATCTCTAACTCCACAAAATGTATTATTCTACATATATAGGTAAAATATATTAAAAAGAAAAAAAAGAAAAACAAATTTACTAAAAACCTAGATTATATTCCACCACTCTATGCTTCTTTTGAATATAAACAATCCATCTTCTCCATATTAATAAAAATTGTTCGTTTGAATGATTCTTCAAGTAAGCCGAAATCTTTGCCATTTCAGCAAGGTTCGAAACTTTCAATCTCCAG
>NW_015390577.1:89157-92868 GCF_001527695.2 Protobothrops mucrosquamatus | reverse complement strand
CTCACCTACATCGTCCACATGGGACGACTCGGGAACTCAACTCCTACCCCGGGCAGCTCACCTATCCCCTTATGCCCAGGGGAAGGGTATCAAGCCGTTTGACAGCTGATGCTAGCTGTCAAAACGGCTTTTACGCTGAAACAGGCGGGAGGCAGCAAACAGCTGCGTCCGACGAGGTCGCCTGCCACCGGAAGTCCCCCCTTTTGCGACCTTCTTATAAGCAAAGTCAGTGGGGAAGCCAGATTCATTTTATCCAGTGGTGGGATTAAGCCGGTTCGCACATGTTCGGTAGAACCAGTAGCTGAATTTTCGGAGAACCGGCTGAAACCACGCTGCTTCCGGAAGTCTGTTCTAGGCCTGCGAGGCCTGGAGGAGGTTTCCCAGGCCTAGAACGGCCCACCGGAAGTGCATTGATGTCACTTCCGGAAGTCCGTTCTAGGCCTCAGAGACCTAGAGGATGCCTCCCAGGCCTAGAACGGCCCACAGGAAACGCGTGAATGTCACTTCCAGAAATCTGTTCTAGGCCTGGAGGAGGCCTACCAGGTCTAGAACGGCCCACAGGAAGTGCATGGATGTTACTTCCGGAAGTCCATTCTAGGCCTCAGAGGCCCAGGCCTGCATCCATGCAGACAACCGGTTGTTCAGGTATTTGAATCCCACTACTGATTTTATCATGTTACTAACTTAACAACTGCAGTGATTCCCTTAACACAGGGGTAGGCAATCTTGGCTCTTTTATGACTCGTGGACTTCAACTCCCAGAATTCCTGAGCCAGCATGGCTCAGCTTGGAAACCTCTCCCTTTCCCCTCAGCATGGCTGGCTCAGGAATTCTGGGAGTTGAAGTCCACGAGTCATAAAAGAGCCAAGGTTGCCTACCCCTGCCTTAACAACTGTGGCAAGAAAGGTCGTAAAATGGAACAAAACTCACTTAACAACTATCTCACTTACCAACAGAAATTTTGGGCTCAGCTGTGGTCATAAGCCGGGGACTGCCTCTATTACAGCTGATACAGTGGCAGAATGTAGAAGATGCTTTAGTAAAGTCATCTGGTAACTGTCTGGACAAGCTTAACGTTGCTTCTGACAGAGATCTTTCTCTTCTAGTTTCAGAAGTCAATGCTTCGCTTTAAAACCTATATGTGAAAATAGCTAGGAATATCCTTCATCATGCATCAGACATATTCACATCTGAATTTATGATAGGGGGAAGATAAAGCTGATTATTTAAGCATTGTCAAGCAATGAATTGCAAGATCTTGCGTGCCTGCACTTCTCTTTTTCTGGAGGGAGAAATCCTTATTTATTCATTTATTTGATAGATTTTTATCCCACCTTTATTACTTTTATAAGTTCACTCAAGGTGGTGAACATATGAAATACATCCTCCTTAATCCTTAATCTCCACCCATACCAACACCAAACAGCACCAGTTTGACTGGAGCAACACAAAAATCATCGGCCACGCTACCACCCGCCTCGCTTGTTAGTTCATCGAAGCCAGGCACTCCACAAGCAATTCCATCCACAGACACATTGACCTACAACCAGCCTACGAACTCCTCAGGATCCAAATCAACTGCACAGCCAACCAGGGACAGCACTGACCCTCAACCAGCCCATGCAAGCCCCCTCCCTCCCATCAGCAGTTCACCTCCCAAGGACCTGACCTGATGTAGCCTCCCCATCACAAGACCCTCACTGGTGACTCCCACCTGACCAATCACTTGACACACCCACACCTGAAGCTCTTATAAACAGAAGATCACTGACATCCCTTCTAAACTCCACTGAAGATGTTACCCAACCTGGTAATGAAACGTTCGGAAACCAATCTACAAGCTCAGAGAGTGGACTTTCACCCTCATCCTATACCCAAGCTAGATATTCGCCACTATTGCAATATTTCCTCCTATTTTCCCCACAACAGCAACCCTTTCAGATGGGTTGGGCTGAGAGAATCTGGCCCAAGGTCACCCAAACAACTTTCATGCCTAAGGCAGGAATAGAACTCAGTCTCCTGGTTGATGGGCCCTCCGTCTCCTTTAGTGATTCATCTCATTGTCAAAACTGCTGCTCATATTAGGCAAAGAGAGAAATTATCATACCCAAAGAACTGAGTGAAGAGAACATGGCATGTTCAGACAGCTTTGGTGGCTTAACGTTTTAGCCACATTTCTTCCGATTGCACCAGGAATCTAAAGGCTATTATGTGGGCCATCAGCGTGACCCAAATCGCTTTTTAAAATATTACTTTATGATATCTCTGTATCTGCGACAACAATGTGATCTTAAATTAACCTTTAAAAGAAATTAAATTGAACTCAACGACTGTCTTTAAGCAAACTCCCCAATTCTTGCAAATGGTTGGCCTGCCCCTGTGCCTTTCCATGTGATCTAAACCGACAATGTTGTTTTTAGGCAACAATGACCCACAGAAAAGCAAACAGTCTGATGGATGTTACCCAGGAGACCTTTCAGCTAGCAGAGAGCCTTGTTCGGAATGTCACTAAAATTCAAAATAACATTAATGGTAAGGCAGAATTCTATAACCCTTTCTATTTTCCAGCTTTGAAAAAGTGCTACTTGTGGAAGGGCCCAATTCCCATGTTAAAAAACAGTAAATAACCCAAGAGTGATGCTTAAATTTCAAGTGTGTACTGTGCAAGATTTGGGTAGAATTTATGCCAAATGTATCTATGTAAGTCGTGTTTTTTTCATAAGCAACTGTTGTTGAAAGGATTCATGTGAACAGATAGTCCCGGCGACAGAACCAAGATGATGTTGATTCTTTAGCAAAGGATCACCTCATCCCAACATACAGCTTAGTCCAGTGATGGCAAACCTTTTAGAGACCGAGTGCCCAAACTTCAACCCAAAACCCACTTATTTATCGCCGGTGCCAGGTGGGCGTGGCCCACTGGGTGGGTGTGGCTGTGATGGTCATGGCAGACGGGGGTGTGTGGCCAAGGTGGGCGTGATCACCTTGATGTTGTTTGTGGGGAGGGACACCTGTGAGATCCAGGGGGGTCTCTGGCAGGTGGGGTGGTGGGCAGGAGGCTTGTCCTACAGGGTGAGGTGAGGCAGGGCAGGGGTACCTTTGTTGCAGGGCAAGGCGAGGCAGGGGCTGGGGTGGCTGCTGCCTGACACCATCGGCCCCCGCACACAGGCCAGCGAGCACATGGGGGGCGATGTGTCCGTCAGCAGCCACAGCTTGCCGGCCCCTCGACCAGCGCACTCTAGGGCTCCGCAGCCCGCTGCCAGCAGTTCAGAGAAGCCACCTCTGAGCTTGACACCCGGCCGACAACTGAGGAGGTGATGCAGTGGGTCGTGCCGGGAAAAGGAGAGCATGCGAGGCCAAGAGGAATGGGATGGGGGGAGGGAAACCAGCCATGCTGGGATGCATCCGGCCATGTGGGACCTCGGCGAGTTAGCGGGCAGTTGGTTGAAGAGGGATGGTTGCCATCTCTGTGGGCATGGCACGCGTGCCCACAGAGAGGGCTCTGAGTGCCTCCTCTGGCACGCGTGCCATAGGTTTGCCACCACTGGCTTAGTCCTTGACTTACAACCATTTATTTAGTGACCATTCAAAGTTACAACAGCACTGAAAAAAGTGACAATTTTTCACACTTACGACCATTATAGCATCCTTGTGGTCATATGATTTACATTTGGATGCTTAACAACTGACTCACTTTATGACGGTTGCAGT
>NW_015390577.1:82625-86909 GCF_001527695.2 Protobothrops mucrosquamatus | reverse complement strand
AATAAAACCCGACAGACAGAGGACCTCAACAGCCTGAATCGTAATCACTTAGAGGAAACACAGGTAGAAACTGAAACTTCGGGCTGCAGAATGAATTACTACTATATTTCCCCGAAAATAAGATGCATTAGGGCTTATTTTCCAGTTAGGGCTTATATTTGGGGAAATACGGTACTAAATGCGTCCATCTGGCTGACGATCTTAACTGGGGCTTATTTTGGGGGTGGGGCTTATATTACGAGCATCGTGAAAAATCAAACTAGGGCTTATTTTCCAGTTGGGTCTTATTTTTGAGGAAACACAGTATGCCGCCCTGAGTCCGGTAAGGAGAAGGGCGGGATACAAATCAAATAAATAAATAAATGCCCCAGGATATTTTGGGATACAGGTAGTCCTTGACTTACAAACATTTGTTTAATGACCCTTCAAATTACAACAGCACTGAGAAAAGTGACTTATGATTGTTTTTCAGACTTACGACCATTGCAGCATCCCCATAGTCACATGATCACCATTTGGACAATTGAACCCAAAATATATGTTGCTAAACAACACAGTTGTTTCTCGTCACAGTTGTTAGGTGAATCACTGCAGTGGTTCAGTTAGTAACACGGTTGTTAAGTGAATCTGGCTTCCCCCATTGACTTTGCTTATCATAAGGTCGCAAAAGGGGATCACCTGACCCCGGGACACGGCAACCGTCATAAATAAGAACCAGTTGCCAAGTGTCCGAAGTTTGATCAGGTGACCCTGGGGAATGGTGCAGTGGTCCTAAGTGTGAAAAATGGTCACTTTTCTCGGTGCCATTGTAAGTTCGAACGGTCGCTAAATGAATGGTTGTAAGTCAAGGACTATCTGTAGCAGAAAAATAGGGGAATTGTTCTGCAAGTAAATACAGAGAATTTAAAAAAAAAGAGGAAAAAGAACTAAAACAACGAAAACACATATTGTAACAAACAGAAACGGGTGTATAAATGGACGATGAGCAGAGCGTACTGGACTTTTATGATCAGACGCTGGTTATGCATTAGTATTTAATGTTCTCTCATGTCTAACAGCTAAAGAGCAAGGAAATGGAGAAACAATATGGCACAATCCAGGCTACTTTGAGAATGGCTAAAGACTCCTTGGGGAAGATCTCTGAACATCTGCAGACAATTATAAAGGCAAAAGAGGTAAGTGATGTAAGCGATAGGCTTCTCTGGACACGTGGCTCTAGGAACCCAGGAGGTGGGGATGTGAGAACTAACAAAAGGATGTGATCTGCACAATACAGGTAGTCCTCGACTTACAATAGTTCTGTCAATGCTGCTAACATAGGATGTTTTTGCATTGACAACAGATGGAGATGCAACCATTTTCTTCTTTTTGCTTTTAGAGTTAGATGATGCTGGGGGAGGGGGAGAATGTGCATGAGAGTCTAGCTCAGTGGTTCTCAACCTGTGGGTCGGGACCCCATTTGGGGTCGATCGACCATTTCACGGGGGTCGCCAAGCAAGGCTGTCCGCCATTTTTTTTGTCCGCCATTTTTTTTCCCTTTTCCGGCAGGTGCCTTACCTCCCTTGGGCTGGGCCAGCTGGTGGTCGGCCTGCTCCGTCTCTGCCGCTTGCCAGCTACGCCTCGGCCGGCGCAGGGGGCGGAACCACGCATGTGCGGCGCTCCCTGGCAGGGAAAGTCCTCGACTTACGACCAGTTGGGTAGTCCTCGACTTACAACCGGTTTAGTCCTCGACTTACAACCGGTTTAGTCCTCGACTTACGACCGGTTGGGGTCACGGCATTAAAAAGGTTGAGAACCACTGGTCTAGCTAGACATAATAATACTGAACCTAGTGTGAGAACCAAGGTTATTGAAATAAGAGATGATAAAGAATTGGCGAGCTGGAGGGGAAGCCCGCATTTCAAACTAATTGGAGAATGTGATTTATGACTATTAACTGAAGGAAGGAATTGTGCTTTGATAAGATGTGCCCAGTTTTTGGCTTCCCTTGTGTTAATGCCGATGCTATGCTACTCAAATAAAGATTCTTTAAGGTAAACAATGCCTCAAAGTTCTTTGAAGAGTTTCATCTGTCGGAACCCTGACAAGCTAGAAAGGCCGTAAACTGGGGCAAAACTCACTGAACACATGTCTCACTTAACGGCATAAGTTTTGGGCTCAACTGTGGTCGTAAGTCGAGCACTACCTATAATTGTTTTGTGAATACTACACAGGGAAAAAGCTTGCAAGGTTAGGGAGGAAGAGAAAGTATGTTGGCTTTTTTGATCCTGAGGTAATGTTTCAGAATGCTGCTTGGGACAGAGAAGTAATAATAATAATATAATAATAATAGTAAAGTTGGAAGGGACCTTGAAGGTCATCTAGTCCAACCCCCTGCTCAGGCAGGAAACCCTATACCATTTCGGACAAATGGCTGTCCAGTCTCTTCTTAAAAACTTCCAGTGTTGGAGCATTCACCGCTTCTGGAGGCAGGTTGTTCCACTGGTTAATTGTTCTAACTGTCAGGAAGTTTCTCCTTNTTGCGGTCGTAAGTCAAGGAGTACATGTAAATCATTGAAAAACAGAAAGCAGAAGATGGTCACAGTCCAGGGGTTCTTTCATACTGAAATTATTTCCCTTAGTTATATATTTAAAAGGCATTTTGGTAGCTGAAAGATGGAAAATGTTTGTAAGCTTGAATGTGTATTGGAAAGATAGGGGTATACTTAGTTTTGTGATGTGTACAGGTAGTCCTTGACTTACAACAGTTTGTTTAGTTACAATGGCACTGGAAAAAGTGACTTGTGACCATTTTTCACACTTATGACCATTGCAGCATCCCCGGGGTCACGTGATCAAAATTTGGATGCTTGGCAACTGGTTCATATTTATGACAGTTGCAGTGTCCCAGGGTCATATGATCCCCTTTTGTGACCTTCTGACAAGCAAAGTCAATGGGGAAGCCAGATTCACTTTAACGACCATGTTACTAACTAAACTGCAGTGGTTCACTTCACAATTGCGACAAGCCAAGTCATAAAATGGGGTAAAACTCCCTTAACAAATTTCTCACTTAGCAACATAACTTTTAGGCTCAGTTGAGGAGTACCTGTATAACCGTTGAACAGATACAAATGTAGGCCTGATACTAGCACGGTTGCACATCCTGGTAAATGTAAAAAAGGGAAGAATGTAGTGGAATAATGGCTTGCAAAAAGAAATAAAATGATATCAAAAACCTCCATGGGAAGAGACTCAGTGCGGTATTAGTTTGCTATAAACAGTGCTGGTTCTGAATACTGAATCTGACAATATTTTCGAATCCGGAGAGAATTGGCTTTCTTTTAAAGGGAAATCAAGTTGAGAGCTTTTATATGCGCATAGTCTGTCCAAAAAATCATGCACCTCAATTGTTGTGGCTTTTTATATAGATCTCATACATCTGATGAACACTTTTACCACAGCCAACACTAGTTCTACCTCTGCAGAAGAGTTTCGTCAGAAGATAGCTGAGGTTGATGCTATGCTGAGGCACATGAAAGCTATGGATTTTAGCTTCCAGAGCGCCATTGCTGTGGAGGAGCGCGATGAAGCACAGAATTGTGAGTATGACAGAGAAAGCAAATGGGTTGAGTGAAGGAGTCCTTTCCAAGGATTTATATATTGTGTCTTAAGATATTCTGGAATCCGGTTTATTGATATTTGAGAGATGAGGCTTCAGTGAAGGCAGACTAGATTCTTAAATTCAAGACATCTTGCAGTTTTGTATTTTATTTAAGTTCTAAACCAAGTTAAATATATTTCCTAAAAGATTATGCTTCTGTTTTCTTTCTGAAGGCAAGTGTTCCACTGATTAATTGTTCGCACTCTCAGGAAATTTCTTCTTAGTTCTAGGTTGCTTCTCTTCTTGATTATTTTTCAACCGTTGCTTCTTCTTCTGCCTTCAGGCGCTTTGGAGAATAGCTTGACTCCCTCTTCTTTGTGGCAGCCCCTGAGATATTGGAAGACTGCTATCATGTCACCCCTACTAGTCCTTCTTTTCATTAAACTAGACATACCAATTCCTGCAACTGTTCTTCATATAGTTTAGCAATACTGCATTCTAACCACGGTTTACTTTAAACCTTACTCTCTTGGCTAAAAAGAAATACTAAGACCCATCTTTTAAAATTATTTTTGATCAATGTTATTCTAATGCCTGTATTTATATTTTATGACATTGTTTGGTTTTTTTAGATGCCTTGGGCATGACCGTCGTGGTCGGGGCCAAAAAGAATTATCTCTAAAAATGAAAAAGGAAGAATT
>NW_015390577.1:71461-79371 GCF_001527695.2 Protobothrops mucrosquamatus | reverse complement strand
CCCTATACCATTTCGGACAAATGGCTGTCCAGTCTCTTCTTAAAAACTTCCAGTGTTGGAGCATTCACCGCTTCTGGAGGCAGGTTGTTCCACTGGTTAATTGTTCTAACTGTCAGGAAGTTTCTCCTTAGTTCTAGGCTGCTTCTCTCCTTGATTAGTTTCCACCCGTTGCTTCTTGTCCTGCCTTCAGGCGCTTTGGGGAATAGCTTGACTCCCTCTTCTTTGTGGCAGCCCCTGAAATACTGGAACGCTGCTATCATGTCCCCCTCGTCCTTCTCTTCATTAAACTAGACATACTTATGGACTTCAACTCCCAGAATTCCTCAGGCAGCATGGCTGGCTGGGGAACTCTGGGAGTTGAAGTCCACATATCTTACTAAGGTTGGGAAAAACTGGCTCAGATTGTTATTGTAGCAGGTGTCAGGTGTTTGGATATTCTTCATACCTCTGATTCTTCGGAGAGGACCCTTCATCGAAAAGAGAAAGAATGGCAAAGCTGGTCTTCTGAATGGTGACCGATGCTTCCTTTGTGTTTCAGGAATCTGAGAAGTTACTGGCCCAGCTAGATGGAGCCAGATATCCTCTGTCCGAAAAGGTGAAAGAGTACACTTTGGCTAGCAACAAGATCCAGAAGGTGGAGTTGGCAGAGCAGCATGCAAATCTACTAGATGAATTGGCACGGAATCTCTCCAGGTAATAATCGCTTCCCGTTTAATGGTGTCTCATTTCCTGACCAGCTGTTGAAATGCAGTGAAGCTTCCATCCTCAGCCCAAAGATGCTTTTTCAGGAGGCAACTGGACTTCCTTGCTTTTCTTTGAAGACGTTTCACTTCTCATCCAAGAAGCTTCTTCGGCTCTGACTGAATGGTGTGGAATGGAAGGATTTATACTCCTTGCAGACAGCTGGTCATTTGCATTATTTTAGAGAGTCGGTGAGGCCATTTGGAGATTTACCTCTGCCCTCAGGGTCACCTGAGTAGTGCAAATGGGTGTGGAGCCTTCTTGGAACTGCTGAAAGGACGGTGTTGTAGACTGGAGATAGATGATGTCGTATCCCCCCCCTCTGTTGAGAGAGGGCTGTTTTGACATAGATGGCCTCTTTGACCCCTCTTTCAAACCAGCGGTCCTCTCTGTCCAAAATGTGGACTTTGCTCTCTTCAAAAGAGTGGCCTTTGTCTTTCAAATGCAGATGGACTGCTGACTGTTGTCCTGATGGGTTTGTTCTCCTGTGTTGTGCCATGTGTTTATGAAGTGGTTGTTTCGTTTCCCCAATGTACAGATCGGCACATGGCTCACTGCATTGTACTGCATATATACCATGCTGCTCAGTTTTTGTCTGGGTGTTTTATCCTTGGGGTGGACAAGCTTCTGCCTTAGTGTATTCTTGGGTTTCAGATGTGCACATATGTTGTGTTGGCTTTTCCGATCTTCCTGCAAAGTATGGATTGTCATGTGTCTGATTAACGAAACACTTAAAAGGACTTTCAGGCATAATTTTTCCTAAAAGCATTTATTAAGGTTACAGAGACGTCAGTACGGCATGGTGGAAATGCTGAGATCTGGATTCTTTTCCGTTACACATACATTCTAAGCACTTTTCCCTGCCCCTATTTTGGGGTCACGGTTCACATCTTCCAATTAACTTGCAATATATAAAACTATAAAAATACCAGACAGTTCTGCATGTTGTCAAAGCAGGAATGTACAGTATTTGCAGCGTTGACAATGGAATTGACTACGTTGCTTCATTTATCGTTTTCTTCTTTGTCTGTTATGGAGGAGCTCCTGCTGGGTCTTTTTTGAGATTTATGTCTATCCTCAGATGTAAAAGTACTTCCTTCTAGACCAGGAATAGGCAACCTGGGCTCTTTTATGACTCGTGGACTTCAACTCCCAGAATTCCTGAGCCAGCCGTGCTGAGGGGAAAGGGAGAGGTTTCCAAGCTGAGCCATGCTGGCTCAGGAATTCTGGGAGTTGAAGTCCACGAGTCATAAAAGAGCCAAGGTTGCCTGCCTCTGTTCTAGATTCTAGGTAGTCCTCGACTTACAACAGTTCATTTAGTGACCGTTCAAAGTTACAACGGCACTGAAAAAAAGATAACTTATAACTGTTTTTCACTCTTGCGACCGTTGCAGCCTCTCCATGGTCACGTGATCAAAATTCAGATGCTTGGCAACTGACTCATATTTATGACGGTCGCAATGTCCCGGGCATTTCCAATCAGCTTTTGCAACCTTCAATTGGGAAGCCAGATTCATTTTATAACCATGGCTATTAACAACTGCAGTGATTCACTTAACAACCGAAGGCAAGAAAGGTCAGGAAATGGGTCAAAACTCAATTGACAACTGTCTCAGCAACAGAAATTTTGGGCTCAGTTTTGGTCGTAAGTCGAGGACCATCTTTATTGTCATTCTGCATTTCAACACGACCTTTTTTTTTCAAAACAGCCAAGTTTCAGATAAGTGTATTGAACACAAATATGAAATGAGGGGAAAAAATGATTTTTGCGTTCAAGGAGAAGAGAAAATGATAGATTGGAGTAGGATATATAATCAGTTCTCGCTGTACAGTAAACCAGTTCTTGCTTTTTAAAAAGGTGACACTGAAAGGAAAGAAAAGCAGTATTTTTCAAAGCAATTTTGAAAAGAAAAACTGATGTTTGACATCAGGTAAATGATGGCTTTTCTGAATCTGTGCCATTCTGGAATTCTTCTCAGTGCGGAATGTTCTTCCAATTTTTCATCTCACTGGTCATTAGAAGAATTTCCCAGCAATTGTGATGTATCAGGTCATCAGCTTCATGCTTGCCCTGTATCCAGAGCCAGCTGTGGTCCTGGCTTGGAAATGTGTCCCTCTTGGCAATATTAGAAATCTCAATATTGCTCCATATGTGATTGGATTCTTTTTTCTGGCATTGTAGTCCTTTCAAAACAACCTGAACACTGAACAAAAAAAGATGCTTTCCAATATTAAAAATGAATATTTTATCTTAACAGCAGAATTTATTTATTTTTTAATTTTAAGAACTTCTTTTTATTCTTGACTGAAAAGAGAGTTGGCTTTATTTTGTACTAGATGGAAGGGTTGCACACCATGAAATGCTTTTTTTAATTATTATGTTAGTAAGTTTAGAAGACTAATTTCAGGCTGTTATCAACATTAGAGATTTAACATGAATACACACCCACACTCACACCCACCCACATACACACACACACACACACACACACACACACACTCTGTCAGGCTTCAAAAATCAAGAAAAAGACAATGCGATTTTTCCAAGTAGATTTCTTTATTGTTCCTCACCAATAGTAATTGTGAATGATTTTATCCGCTGTGTGCCATAACTGTTGATTTTAATGTCTTTTCTTCTTTAATGTTTGATGCTGTAAGCCGCTCAGAGTCGTTGGGTACGAGATGGGCGGCAAATAAATTTTATAAATAAATAAATATAGACAGAATCTTGCCAAACTAAAGCAAACTACCAGCCCCATAAAGCATTTGCACTGGGAACTGCTAAGGAGGAGCTGTCTTCACCTTCTTTCTCTCATACAAACTATCTGAATAGTATTGTCTTCCCAAAAATGCAGCCCCTCCCTCTTGGGAATCCAGACTACATTTCATCACACATGGACACAAATCATCTAAAGGAGTGTTTCTCAACCTTGACAATTTTAAGGCATGTGGACTTCAGAATTCCACAGCCAGCATTGCTGGCTATGGAATTCTGGGAGTTGAAGTCCACATGCCTTAAAATTGTCAAGGTTGAGAAACACTGATCTAAAGAGTTGAGGTAGTCTTAATACTTCACCAATTACTAGGTTTTACTTTTGAAACTACTGTATTTTACCGCTCTTGCTAAAGTCATAATCTGACCTATTTCAAAACTACCGGATTCCTGTCTTTTTATAGAGTGGGTTTCTTCCTTCTAATAGTATTACTCTAAATGCAAGGAAGAGAAGTTTCAGGTCTTTCCAATCTTTATAATTTATAATTTATAATAATAAAGTTGGAAGGGACCTTGGAGGTCATCTATTCCAACCCCCTGCTCAGGCAGGAAACCCTATACCATTTCAGACAAATGGCTATCCAGCCTCTTCTTAAAACTTCCAGTGTTGGAGCATTCACCACTTCTGGAGGCAAGTTGTTCCATTAGTTAATTGTTCTAACTGTCAGGAAGTTTCTCCTTAGTTCTAGGTTGCTTCTCTCCTTGGTTAGTTTCCTGGTTGGTTAGCCCAGAGTTCCCCAATGTTTTTAGCTTTGCGGACCGGCAGAGGCGGGAGGGGATGGTTCTGCACGAGCGGTTAGTAAGTGCACGCGTGCACAGCTCCGTGCACATGGGCGTGCCACTCATTTAAATAGAGCTTGTGCACTCGCCTGCTACTTGCGCAAGTGAGGTTGTGCACGCACTCACCAGCTATTTCCACCACTCAGTTGCAAACCCCTCACTGCCCACTAGTGGGCCATAACCCACAGGTGGGGATCTCTGGGTCAGTCTTTCAAAGGCATGGAGGTGAGAAGAGATCATTGGTGGTGGGACTTAGGAAAGACCCATCCTTGAAACTGGATTTCTGGCGTCCATAAACTGACCAGCTCTTCTGCAGGCTACCCTCTACAAATAGTCCTTGATTTACAATCACAGCTAAGCCCCAAATTTCTGTTGTTTAGCAAGATATTTGTCAAGTGAATTTTGCCCCATTTTGTGGCCTTTCTTGCCACAGTTGTTAAGCAGACCGCTGCATTTGCTAAGCGAGTCACCCGGTCCTTTAGTGAATAAAGCTTCATTCAATTATTTTGATTGTCGGAAGACACCTGGACATCCCGTGACCTTGGGATGCTGCAACCGTGATAAATATGAATCGGTTGCCAAGCATCTGAATTTTCATCACGTGACCCTGGGGATGCTGCAGTGGTTGTGAAGTGTGAAAAGTGGTCATAAATCACTTTTTTCAATGCCTTTGTAACTTTGAGTGGTTACTAAATGAACAGTTGTAAGTCAAGGACCACCTCTACTGAAATTTTGGGGAAATAAAACTAGTTAACGCCGTTGAAAATTCAGTCCTTCTGTTGGCAGCAGGAATCCAGTTGGCACCTCTGATAAAAACAGGTTGGTTTGTTTTGTTCTCCAAAACAGCATTATCCATGGCACAAACCAGGATGGCTTTATTCAAAGGGCCATCAATGCTTCCAACGCCTATGCCAGCATCATTGAGGCGGTGAAGAATGCAGAAGAGGCAGCCAGCAAAGCCCTCCATGCTTCTGATGAAGCTTTGAAGGTAGGAATGTTTGTCTTGCAATCTCTATTTGAAAGAGGGCTAGAGCCTGCTCACCTGCCAAGACCCAGCAGTCAACCTCCCTCCCTTGTCCAGTGTAATAATTTTGTTGTTTTAGTGAGACAGCTGAGATTTTCATGGAGGACTGCTTTCTCCTTAGAGGACAATAGGATAGGATAGGATAGGATAGGATAGGATAGGACGGAATAGGAATAGGAATAGACCAAGAATAGGAATAGGAATAGGAATAAGAATAAGAATAGAATAGAATAGAATAGAATAGAATAGAATAGAATAGAATAGAATAGAATAGAATAGAATAGAACAGAACAAGAAAGAATAGAACAAGAAATAGAACAGAATGGAACAGAACGGAACAGAATAAAATAGGACAGCACAGGACAGGACAGGACAGGACAGGACTAGAACAGCAATAGAACAAGAAATAGAATAGAATAGAATAGAACCAGAACCAGAACCAGAACAGAACTGAAAAGGACCTTGGAAGTCTTCTAGTCCACCCCACCCCCTCAAGCATGAGAACCTATACCATCTCAGACAAGTGACTGTCTAGCCTCTTCATAAAATCTCCAGTGATGGAGCGCCCACGATTTCTGGAGCTACAAAATCTGTGTGAGCCCCAGCGTCACTTTGGTGAAGGATCAGACCTTCTGGTTTGAAACTGCAACCCAAAACCCACTTATGCATCGTCGAGTGCCGGGTGGGCGTGGCCCATTGGGTGGGCGTGGCCCATTGGGTGGGCATGGCCCATTGGGTGGGCGTGGCTGCAGTGGTAACGGCAGACTGGGTGGGACTAAAAAGTTCAATCAATCAATTCCAACTTTGCAAGATCTTTTTTTTTCCCCGCGAGAAGTTGAAATTGACTGATTGATTGAACCTTTTTTTTTTTTTTTGCACACGGCAGCAGAGGCCTAAAGCAAAAAGGGTTTATAAAACTCAGCTGAAGGCCTAGGACTGGGGCGACGGCGCGCGTGCCCACAGAGAGGGCGCTGAGTGCCGCCTCTGGCACCCGTGCTATAGGTTTGCCACCACTGGGCTAGAGGGAGAAGAGTGTGCACCAAGAGAAGACAACCAACGGAGGCTAGTACTCTTGCATAAGATCCCAAAGATGCTTTTTTTCACGAGGCAACTGGACTTTCTTGTTTTTCTTTGAAGATGTTTCGCTTCTCATCCAAGAAGCTTCTTCAGCTCTGACTGGATTGTTCTTGGGTGAGAAGCGAAAAGTCTTCAAAGAAAAACAAGAAAGTCCAGTTGCCTCGTGGAAAAAAAGCACCTTTGGGATAACTATGACCCTGATGACTGAGAATCTCCATAGACGTCTTGCAGAAGCTGTAGGTTCAGAATGTTTTGTGTGAGTTTCTTGGCAGGTGTGTTGGGACCAGTTCTCTTTATTTATGTGCAGAATGTCCTCAAGCACAACCTTGGAGACAGAGCAAAGGAGATGAAGAAAGACAGCCGTGCTTTAGGAGAAGCTGCGAAGGAAGAGCAAAAGAAGCTCAGCGGAGGTGAGCAAGAAGCCCAGCAGCACCTTCTCCATCCAGTCTGGTCCATTAGACCCGACTTCTCCCTTTGGTCCCTCCTCTTAGCATCGTTTGCCATGCTGCATATCACGGCACTGTCATCCGATGCCTTGGTGGTCTTAAGGCAGTGGTTCTCAACCTATGGGTCGTGACCCCATTTGGGGTCGATCGACCATTTCACGGGGGTCGCCAAGCAAGGCTGTCCGCCATTTTTTTCCCCCTTTTCCGGCAGGTGCCTTACCTCCCTTGAGCTGGGCCAGCTGGTGGTCGGCCTGCTCCGTCTCTGCCGCTTGCCAGCTACGCCTCGGCCAGCGCAGGGGGAGGAACCACGCATGCGCGGCGCTCCCGGGCAGGGAAAGTCCTCGACTTATGACCGGTTGGGTAGTCCTCGCCTTACGACCGGTTTAGTCCTCGACTTACGACCGGTTTAGTCCTCGACTTACGACCGGTTGGGGGTCGCGGCATTAAAAAGGTTGAGAACCACTGTCTTAAGGGCTCTTCGTTGTCCTTAATGGATCAATGGAGGTTGGAGGTTTTGCTTCCGTCTGATTACCGCCTGCCCAGAACTGGTCCAGTCAAACAACTGAGCCATGGAGTGTGTGCTTGTTCTGTGTAAGGAAGAGAATATAAGTCATTTTGTGTGTACCTCGGTTACTTAAGTATTTGGCATTGTTTATAGAAAAAAAAAAAAAACAGGATATAAAGCCAAAAGTCAGAATAACAGAGTTGGAAGAGACCTTGAAGGTCTTCTAGTCCAAGTCTTTTCAACCAGTGGTACGGGGACCACCTGTGGTACATTGGCACCTGTCAGGTGGTACGCGACCATCCTAGATAAGTGGTAGTGGGGGAAGGGAATGAGCTGAACCGGTGGCAGCATCGCACAAGCCTGAGCAAGAGACGGCTGGAGCTGCAGGGCTGTCAGGGCTCAGTGGAAGCACCAGGATCAGCGCCAGGCTCCAGCTGGAGCTCGGCGCTGATCCTGGTGCTTCTGCTGAGCCCAGAAGAAGCGCCGATCAGCTGGAATGTTGCAGCATCTCCAGGGTCTTGTGATTTACATTCAGATGCTTGGCAACTGATTCATATTTATGAC
>NW_015390577.1:61649-69783 GCF_001527695.2 Protobothrops mucrosquamatus | reverse complement strand
TGCGGTCACCATTTGTAGCCTTCCCAACCGATTTTTGACAAGCAAAGTCAGTGGGGGAAGCCAGATTCGCTTAGCAACTGTGGCAAAAAGGTCATCAAATGGAGGAAAACTCACTCAAAAACTGCCTTGCTTAGCAACTAAAATTTCGGGCTCCATTGTGGTCGTAAGTCGAGGACTGTCTGTATCTGTGAAATTTCTTAACAATCTGGAAAGTTCAAATCATCAGGTGATGTTATATCAGTAAATCTGCCAGGCTTCTGGATGGACGGTCCCTAAATTATGTACAGTAGTCCTTGATTTACGACTGCAGTTGAGCCCAAAATTTCTGTCATTATGCGAGACATTTGTTAAGTGAGGGACACATTTCCAAGCCAGGACCACAGATGGCTCTGGATACAGGGCAAGCATGAAGCTGATGACCTGATACATCACAATTGCTGGAAAAATTCTTCTAATGACCAGTGAGATGAAAAATTGGAAGCACGTTCCGCGCTGAGAAGAATTCCAGAATGGCACAGATTCAGAAAAGCCATCATTTACCTGATGTCAAACATCAGTTTTTCTTTTCAAAATTGCTTTGAAAAATACCTGCTTTTCTTTCCTTTCAATGTCATCTTTTTTAAAAGCAAGAACTGGTTTACTGTACAGTGCGAACTGATTATATATCCTACTCCAATCTATCATTTTCTCTTTTCCCTGAATGCAAAAATCATTTTCCCCCCTCATTTCATATTTGTGTTCAATACACTTATCTGAAACTTGGTTGTTTTGAAAAAAAAAAGGTCGTGTTGAAATGCAGAAAGACAATAAAGATAGTCCTCGACTTACAACCACAATTGAGCCCAAAATTTCTGTTGTTATGTGAGACATTTGCTAAGTGAATTTTGCCCCATTTTTACGACATTTCTTGCCACAGTTGTTAGATGAATCACTGCAGTTGTTAAGTTAGTAACCCAGTTGGTAATTGAGTCTGGCCTTCTCCACTGACTTTGCTTCTCAAGAAGGTCGCAAAGGGGGACCACATGACCTTGGGACACAGCAATAGTCATAAGTACGAACCAGTTGCCCAGCAGCATCTGAATTTTGATCCCATGACCATGGGGAGGCTGCAAAGCTTGTAACTCTGAAAAATGATCGTAAGTCACTTTTTGTTCAGTGCTGTTGTAACCTTGGAACAGTTGCTAAACAAAATGTTGTAAGTCGAGGACTGCCTGTAACATTGCACAACAAGCATTTGGCCTTTCGGAACATTGGTATCGTGTCACCCCCTCATCCTTCTCTTCATTAAACGTATTATTGTTAGTTGCGAAGTCGTGTCTGACCCATCGCGACCCCATGGACAACGTTCCTCCAGGCCTTCCTGTCCTCTACCATCTTCTGGAGTCCATTTAAGCTCACGCCTACTGCTTCAGTGACTCCATCCAGCCACCTCATTCTCTGTCGTCCCCTTCTTCTATTGCCCACCATCTTTCCCAGCATTTGGCTCTTCTCCAGTGAGTCCTTCCTTCTCATTAGGTGGCCAAAGTCCTTGAGTTTCAACTTCAGGATCTGGCCTTCTAAAGAGCAGTCAGGGTTGATCTCCTCTAGGACTGACCGGTTTGATCGCCTTGCAGTCCAGGTGATTCGCAGGATAAATAAAAATAAGTAAATAAATAATAGATTTCTCCCATCACTTTGCTAGTGATCTGATCATACAATATTACTGCATGAAATGCAGTGAGTTTCACCCCCTGGCTAATCATCATCTCTGAACCTCAGAGAACAGTTTTTATGCTAGGGCAGGGGTAGGCAACCTTGGCTCTTTTATGACTCGTGGACTTCAACTCCCAGAATTCCTGAGCCAGCCATGGACTGGCTCAGGAATTCTGGGAATTGAAGTCCACAAGTCATAAAAGAGCCAAGGTTGCCTACCCCTGCGCTAGGGGATTTGCGCATTTGTTCTTCCTGAGTTTAAATGAATCCGAACTGTTGCAGGATTTCGACCATTCTTAACTGGGCACATTTCTTTCATCTAAATTCTGGGAACTTGTGTTTTGTTTTTTTAAAAAAAATTGCACCCTGTTTCTTTTCTTTCCAAGACGATGCATCGGAGAAAATTCAGAAGGCCAAAGACACAGCCTTAAAGGCCAATGAGACAGTGGCTGGCATGGAAGGGAAACTGAGTGACATGAAAAAGAAGCTGGACGAGTGGAAAAAACAGTATGGAGATCTAAGAAGTGAAGATTTGAATCAAGCCACCCGTGATGTCAAGAATACTGGTGCGTAATTCCCACTCCTTCAGTATTTCTGTTTCTTTGGATAGATAGATAGATAGATAGATAGATAGATAGATAGATAGATAGATAGATAGATAGATAGAGATAGATAGAGATAGATAGATAGATAGATAGATAGATAGATAGATAGATAGATAGATAGATAGATAGATAGATAGATAGATAGATAGATAGATAGATTAGATAGACAGACAGACAGACAGACAGACAGACCTTTATTGTCATTTTTTTAACGTGGGCATAATGGCACACATTAAAAATGAAATTTAGTTGCTTGCTCTCAAAGTGTACACAAACATAACACACATTTAAACATACTATATACAACATATGTATAGACCAGTGATGGTGAACCTTTTAGAGACCGAGTGCCCAAACTGCAACCCCAAACTCACAAATGGGCCACACCCACCCGAGTGCCGGGTGGGTGTGGCCCATTGGCTGGGTGTGGCCCATTGGGTGGGCGTGGCTGCAGTGGTAACGGCAGACTGGGTGGGACTAAAAAGTTCAATCAATCAATTCCAACTTTGCAAAATCTTTTTTTTTCCCCGCGAGAAGTTGAAATTGACTGATTTTTTTTTTTTGCACCTGGCAGTGGAGCCTAAAGCGAAAAGGTTTTATAAAACCCAGCTGAAGGCCTAGGACTGGGGCGACAGTGCGCGTGCCCACAGAGAGGGCTCTGAGTGCCACCTCTGGCACCCGTGCCATAGGTTCGCCACCACTGGTATAGACCTACACCCTTACATATAAGTAACATACAAATATTAATCACTCTGTCCATCTTGAATACGTAATGGAAGGAGGAAGCTTTAGAATTCACAAGGATAAAGATGGATCCCGAAAGTAAGTCCTAGTGCTTATTTCAGAGCCCAAAAGAAAGACCAGGTCTTACTTTCGGAGAAACACAGTGGGTGACTTTGCACCCATCACCAGAAGACTGTAAGTTTTAGTCCCACCTTAGGCATGAAAGCCAGCTGGGTGACTTTGGGCCAGTCACCAGGAGACCGTGAGTTCTAGTCCTGCCTTAGGCATGAAAAGTGTTGTGAAGAAAAAAAGAGTATTAGCTATGTTCAGTGCCTTGAGCTAGTTATAAAAATAATAAAGGCGGGAAATAAATAATGTCAGATGCAAAATATCAGTTAGATTCGTTTTTTCTTGTTTCCCTTTTATGCATTTTCTTCTATTTTTATTCCAATGTCTCAGCGTCGTGACATTATTTTTTGAGACGGAATGCTGAAAGAAAAAAGATTCTCTGCTTTCTGGTTTTAGTCACTCTCATTTAAAACAAAAACAAAAAAAACCACCCGTTTCTGTGTAATTCTGTCTCCTCTTCTATATTTGCTTTCTTCTGTCTTGTCCTGAAATATGTCAGTTGTCATCTGAAATAAGCAATGAAATTATCAGAGCTCATAATTACATTGAAGGCAACTTTGAAATAGAAGATCAAATGGTTCTGTTTCATACAAAAAGACATAAGAGGACTATTTCAGTTTCTAAATATATTGGGATTCTGAACTTCCAATCAGTATGCCAAACCAACTCATAAAAATGGTTAATCTGCTGTCTGGGAATGAAAAGAGAGAGAGAAAGAATAAATTGCTGCAACTGGTATAAAATATTTGAGGAACTCCTAAAACATGAGGTCCTTCCCCCATAAAACCATCACTCTACTTTGAAACTTCTTTTGGGAATTCAGTTGTAATCTATGATGACTAACATGCTTCCTCTGTGACTTGTTTATGTTCCCATTGGGTTGGCTTCTGGGTTTCCTCTCAACAAATTCCGGCTGTCCAGTCTCAAGTCTTGAAAGCACCCTCCCAGTCCTCCTGGGAAAGCTGACCAGCTTGGAAAACAGAAGAAGCCACAACGCAACTGTTTTGGACAACATCCTGCGGGTGCGCCAACTGATCTCACTGGCCCGGAATGCTGTCAGTAAGGTATGAAGGCATAAAGTCCATCCAATGTCTGATGGACCTGCTCTCTGCTATGGTGGGACTCCAAAACAAAGTTGTATGTCAGAGTTTAGGTCCTCAAGAAAAGACCAGCTTGGCTTAGAACCTGTGTACAATCTGGTCTGTTGACTGATCAATCAAGGGCAGGATTGTAAAAAACAGTTGTTGAAGCTCTAGAAAGAGTGCAGAGAAGAGCAACAAAGATGATTAGGGGACTGGAGGCTAAAACATACAAAGAATGATTGCAGGAATTGGGTATGTCTAATTTAATGAAAAAAAGGAGTAGGGGTGACATGATAGTAGTCTTCCAATATCTCAGGGGTTACCACAAAGAAGAAGGGGGTCAATCTATTCTCCAAAGCACCTGAAAGCAGGACAAGAAGCAATGGATGGAAACTAATCAAGGAGAGAACCAGCTGAGAACCAGCTAAGGAGAAATTTCATGATAGTTAGAACAATTAATCAGCGAAATGACTTGCCTCCAGAAGTTGTGGGTGCTCAATACTGCAGGTTTTTTAAAAAGAGATTGGAGAACTATTTGTCTGAAGTGGTCTCCTGCCTCAGCATTGAGTTGGTCTAGGACAGAGGTCTTCAAACTCAGTGTCCCTGCCTGAGGAATTCTGGGAGTTGAAGTCCACAAGTCATAAAAGGGCCAAGTTTGAAGACCTCTTGGTCTAGAAAATCTCCAAGGTCCCTTCCAACTCTGTCATTCTGTCACTAAGTGATCCAGTTGTAAAGTGTGACATCATGTGAGCCTGCCAACTTATGATAGCAACTGAGGCAGTCCCAGGTGCTGTTGTTCAGTGAATCTCACACAGTCCCGATGTTCCATGGTTGCGTGATCACCATTTGTGGCCCCCTGCCAGCTTGTCCATTTAGAGACCACAGGAAAAATTTCACATGGAGATCGCCTGGGCACTTGATGTTATGACTCTCGTAATTTCAAGCCAGTTGCCCAGTGCCCAAATCACAATTGTGTGACTGTGGAGTTGTTTGTGATGGCCACAACCATGAGGAGCAGTTGTAAGTCCTCTTCACTCAACACCATTTTAACCCTGGTTGCTAAACGGGTGGTTATTCAACAAGATCTCTCTGTATATTATTTTTTCCCCATCAGTCTTTAAGAACAGAAATGAGCATAATTCATGAAGCCAATTAAGGAGTTGACTCAAAGAAACAAAATCTTACTCCTCAGGTCATCATTAAGAAGGATTTGTTGGAAGTGGGGATTTTTAAAGGAAGTTTAGGGCGAAATAGTATCAAAATAGCGAATCCTGCTGAGACTACAGTATTTTTCAGTGCCAGCCCTGAAGTGTCCAGTATCATATGTTTGTTCCTTTGATCTGTTGCCTTTTAGATTAAAGTCCCAGTGAAGTTCAATGGCACTTCTGGTGTGCAAATCCGGACACCTAGCAATCTCCAAGATTTGGCTGCCTACACATCCCTCAAATTCTATATTCAGAACCCGGACTCCAAAAAGAGAGACAAACCACAGGATGAGCCGACACGCTTTGTGTTATACTTGGGACAAAAGGATGTAAGTTCTCAGGAAAGAAAACAAGAACCAGTAAAGACCAACCTAGTAGGTTTGGGGTGGAAAGTATAGGCACAGTTTGTTTTTCACATTTGTTTGAGAATGTCAGCCCTGCTCCAGCTCTGTTTTCTATCTAGGAAAGTCAGTGGTTAGAATGCAGTACTGCAGGCTACTTCTGCTGACTGCCGGCTGCCAGCAGTTCGGCAGTTCGATTCTCACCATCTCAAGGTTGACTCAGCCTTCCATCCTTCCGTGGTCGGTAAAATGAGGACCCAGATTGTTGGGGGGCCATATGCTGACTCTGTAAACCGCTTAGAGGAGGCTGTAAAGCACTGTGAAGCGGTATATAAGTCTAAGGGCTATTGCTATTCTCAACTCCATTTGTAGTGAAAAGAATACTTTTACTAAAAGCCAAGTGGTTACAGTAGATCAAAAACAGCCTGGCTCAGCTTGGAAACCTCTCCCTTTCCCCTCAGCATGGCTGGCTCAGGAATTCTGGGAGTTGAAGTCCACAAGTCATAAAAGAGCCAAGGTTGCCTACCCCTGCACTAGAATAATGTTAAAATACAGGTGTGGTTTACTTCTGCCGTTTTCTGCTTTTGCTTCCTTGCTGTTAACTTGGTTAATTATCTTGGCTGCTGTATATATTTGTTTTCTGGATGTTTTTTTTTACTGTTTTACTGTCTTTCATTGTTTTAATTGTTTCATAGCTTTAGCACTGTCAGCCCTCCAGAGTCGCTTTGTTGAGTGGAACGCCTATAGAAAATTCAGAAAGAAAAAAGAAATAAATAAAATAAGGAAAGAAAATGAAAGGGAAAAAAATAAATAAACCTAAGATAGCGTCAACCACAGAACAGTTGCAACATCTCACAATCAATGTAACCCCCCCAAAAAAAACCAGGTTCACCCACACTATCTGGGCCCCACAGTGGATGGCAAAACTCTTCTTCTTTGTACTTCCAGGCTACCGGGGACTACATGGGCATAATCCTTAAAGACCACAAAGTGGAATGGATCTACAAGCTAGGAAATGAGGAGCCAGCACATTTGACGGTCGATGAAGAGATTGGAGAACAGTTTGCTGCTGTGAGCATCAACAGGTATGGAGACACAAGGCAGGGAAAAAGCAGGGCTTTGAAAATCGGTGTTCCTCGGGGCAAGGGTCTCCAACCGTGGCAACTTTAAGGCTTGTGGACTTCAACTCCCAGAATTCCTCAGCCAGCTTGGCTGGCTGAGGAATTCTGGGAGTTGAAGTCCACAAGCCTTAAAAGTTGCCAAGGTTGGGGACCTCTACCTTAAGGGATCCACGGACAAGAGCTTCTGAGGTAAAACTGCTCTCTACAATCACTACGGGTAGTTCTCAACCCACCACCCCAACTGAAGCCCCAAATTTCCGTTGCTAAGCGGGACGGTTGTTAAGTGAGTTTTGCCTCAGTTTATGACCTTTCTTGCCTCAGTTGTTAAGTGAATCACTGCAGTTGCTCAGCTAGGAACAGGGTTAAGTGAATCTAGCACCCCCATTGACTTTGCTTGTCAGAAGGTCGCAAAAGGGGATCTCGTGACCTCCGGGACTCTGCGACGGTCACAAAGGCGAGGATAGTTGCCAAGTGTCCATGTTTTGATCACATGATCATGGGGACGCCGCCATGGTGGTAAGGGTGAAAAATGGTCATAAGTCACTTTTTTCAGTGCCGTTGTAACTTTGAACAGTCACTAAACAAAGTGTTTTAAGGGCTACCTGTACTGCATGGTAGAAGAGAGAATTTTTTTTTGAAGGTTAAAGTAGTCTTCTCCCTTGGAAGTTTTTAAGAAAAGACTGGACAATCACCTGTCTGAGATGGTATTCTTCTGCTTGAGCAGGGGGCTGGACTAGAAGACCTCCAAGGTCCCTTCCAGCTTCTATTCTATTCCATTCCACTCCACTCCACTCCACTTCTATTCTATTCCACTCCACTCCACTCCACTCCACTTCTACTCTACTCTACTCTACTCTACTCTACTCTACTCTACTCTACTCCACTCCACTCCACTCCACTCCACTCCACTTCTACTCTACTCTACTCTACGCCACTTTACTTTACTCCACTCCACTCCACTCCACTCCTACTCTACTCTATTCCACTCCACTCCACTCCACTCCTCCTACTCTACTCTATTCCACTCCACTTCTACTCTACTCTACTCTACTCTACTCTACTCTATTCCACTCCACTCCACTCCACTCCACTCCACTCTACTCCACTTCTACTCTACTCTACTCTACTCTATTCCACTCCACTCCACTTCTACTCTACTCTACTCTACTCTACTCTACTCTACTCTACTCTACTCTACTCTACTCTACTCTACTCTACTCTACTCTACTCTACTCT
>NW_015390577.1:13078-61121 GCF_001527695.2 Protobothrops mucrosquamatus | reverse complement strand
GACTAGTACTCAGAGACTCCTGGTGATTAGGCCAAAATCAGCCATTCTTAAAGGCAGGACTTGAACTCAAGGTCCCCTGCTTTCTAGCCTAATGCTTTAACCAATAGACCAGGGGGTAGGCAACCTTGGCTCTTTTATGACTCGTGGACTTCAACTCCCAGAATTCCTGAGCCAGCATGGCTCAGCTTGGAAACCTCTCTCTTTCCCCTCAGCGTGGGTGGCTCAGGAATTCTGGGAGTTGAAGTCCACGAGTCATAAAAGAGCCAAGGTTGCCTACCCCTGCACTAGACCAAACTAAGCTAAGGGTGGAAGCTTCACAGGAAATTTAACTAACTGGCAATTAACTATATGAGAAAACTTGTGTTTCCCTGGGAAATCCATATTCAAGGGAGCTAGTAACCAGAGACAGTCTTCTGTTACCATCAAGCAAGATTGTCAGGCCTGCCCCAACTTGGTCCTCTAGGCATCATTTGGATCAAAAGGTCTGCTTTGCTAAAAGCCAAGTAGAATACAGTATAGCAAAACCAGAACTGAAGTTCACGTGGCAAATTTTTCCGGTTAACTTTTCCCCATCTAGATCTTCCCCTCTGCTGGTCCCTTATTGTCCAATTATATTTGAATAAATTGTTTTGGGAACAGTCTCTTCAACAGCGGGCTGGTTGGTGAGCCTTCCATTCCCATCCCTTTAACCTTGAGATGACACCTCTGGAAAGCACAATGAGTTGTTAGCTCCTTCCCCACCCTCCCCATAGTTCATGGCAGACTGACAGCTAGCGAATGTGAAGCTCAAGCATACGATGGCAGTTCTGACAAAGGTGCAAAGGCAGGACAGTTACACCACTGAAGCAGGCAGTAAGAACTTACAGAAGCAACCAACTTACAGCTTGAGTAACCAGATTGGGGTGTGTGTGATTATTTCTGCTGGGGAAAATGGAAAACAAGATTCCTGCTCCTAGAGATTCAGCCAATGGATTGTTTTCTCCCCCAACAGCCTCCTCTACCTCTGCGCTATCCTAACTACCGAGGCTGCATAGAGATGGATTCTCTTAACGAAGAGGTGATGAGTTTGTACAATTTCCAGCGCACGTTCCACCTGGACACCACTGCAGAGAGGCCTTGCACAAGGTAAGCTTGGTGGTGGTGTGGTCAACAACCTTCCTTCCTGGAAGATGGACATGGTGGCACAGGTAGTCCTCCACTTAACGACCACAATTCGGACCAGAATTTCTGTGTCTAAGCAAGGAAGTCGTTAAGTGAGTCGCACACAATTTTACAACTTTTTGTTGTGGTCATTAAGCGAGTCTGGCTTCCCCCATTGACATCGCTTGTCAGAAGCTGGCTGAGAAAGTCACAAGTGGTGATCACATGACCTAGGTCGGGGTAGGCAACCTTGGCTCTTTTATGACTCGTGGACTTCAACTCCCAGAATTCCTGAGTCAGCATAGCTGACTCAGGAATTCTGGGAGATGAAGTCCACGAGTCATAAAAGAGCCAAGGTTACCTACCCCTGACCTAGGGCAGGGATCTTCAGACTTGGCTCTTTTATGACTAGTGGACTTCAACTCCCAGAATTCCTCAGCCAGCGTGGGAGTTGAAGTCCACAAGTCATAAAAGGGCCAAGTTTGAAGACCCCTGACCTAGGGTATCACAGCCATCGTAAACACATCACCGTTGCCAAGTGCCCGTATTTTGATCAGGTGTTCGTGGGGATGCTGCAATGATTTTAAGGGGAGAACTGGTTGCAAATCATTTTTCCCCAGTGCCATTGTAACTTCAAACGGTCACTAAACAGGGACTACCTGTACGTAATTTGATTTGATGATCTCCTGTCCAGAGACAAGAAGATTCCGTCAAGCTAAGCTCACTGTCTTCCATCAATGTTCCTTCCTCAAAACACAACCAATAGTATATATTTTTTTAAATCTCCAATTTCTTAATTTCTAGAATACAGCAGTGTAGATTGAGCATATCACTCATCCACTCTTCCCTTCTTCTCAAAGATCTAAATCAACGGGCGATCCCTGGCTGACCGATGGCTCCTATTTCGATGGGACTGGATATGCGGAAATCATCTTTGAGAGTCAGCTGGGCTCCATCAAACGCTTTGAGCAGGAGATGCGGTTGGTGTCCTACCACGGGATCATTTTCTTCTTGAAACACCAGGCAAGTGTCACTTTGATTGGCAATTCTTGATAATGTGGCGAGGATCCGGGTTGCTTGGTACAAGTGATGTTGAAAGAAATATCACCAAAACATCTCAGGTGGATCCAAGGAGACAAATGTAGAAAAATATGTCCTCATTTTCCTGTGCTGTTCCCGAGATTAAAACAGCATTATATACCAGTGATGGCGAACCTTTTAGAGACCGAGTGCCCAAACTACAACCCAAAACCCACTTATGCATCGTCGAGTGCCGGGTGGGTGTGGCCCATTGGCTGGGTATGGCCAATTGGGTGGGCATGGCCAATTGGGTGGGCGTGGCTGCGGTGGTAACGGCAGACTGGGTGGGACTAAAAAGTTCAATCAATCAATTCCAACTTNGACTAGTACTCAGAGACTCCTGGTGATTAGGCCAAAATCAGCCATTCTTAAAGGCAGGACTTGAACTCAAGGTCCCCTGCTTTCTAGCCTAATGCTTTAACCAATAGACCAGGGGGTAGGCAACCTTGGCTCTTTTATGACTCGTGGACTTCAACTCCCAGAATTCCTGAGCCAGCATGGCTCAGCTTGGAAACCTCTCCCTTTCTCCTCAGCGTGGGTGGCTCAGGAATTCTGGGAGTTGAAGTCCACGAGTCATAAAAGAGCCAAGGTTGCCTACCCCTGCACTAGACCAAACTAAGCTAAGGGTGGAAGCTTCACAGGGAATTTAACTAGCTGACAATTAATTATGTGAGAAAACTTGTGTTTCCCTGGGAAATCCATATTCAAGTGGGCTAGTAACCAGAGACAATCTTCTGTTTCCATCAAGCAAGATTGTCAGGCCTGCCCCAACTTGGTCCTCTAGGCATCATTTGGATCAAAAGGTGTACTTTGCTAAAAGCCAAGTAGAATACAGTATAGCAAAGCCAGAACTGAGGTTCGCGCGGCAAATTTTTCCGGTTAACTTTCCCCATCTAGATCTTCCCCTCTGCTGGTCCCTTATTGTCCAATTATATTTGAATAAATTGTTTTGGGAACAGTCTCTTCAACAGCGGGCTGGTTGGTGAGCCTTCCATTCCCATCCCTTTGACCTTGAGATGACACCTCTGGAAAGCACAATGAGTTGTTAGCTCCTTCCCCACCCTCCCCATAGTTCATGGCAGACTGGCAGCTAGCGAATGTGACGCTCAAGCATAGGATGGCAGTTCTGACAAAGATGTAAAAGCAGGACAGTTACGCAACTGAAGCAGGCAGTAAGAACTTACAGAAGCAACCAACTTACAGCTTGAGTAACCAGATGGGTGTGTGTGTGATTATTTCTGCTGGGGAAAATGGAAAACAAGATTCCTGCTCCTAGGGATTCAGCCAATGGATTGTTTTCTCCCCCAACAGCCTCCTCTACCTCTGCGCTATCCTAACTACCGAGGCTGTATAGAGATGGATTCTCTTAACGAAGAGGTGATGAGTTTGTACAATTTCCAGCGCACATTCCACCTGGACACCACTGCAGAGAGGCCTTGCACAAGGTAAGCTTGGTGGTGGTGTGGTCAACAAACTTCCTTCCTGGAAGATAGACATGGTGATACAGGTAGTCTTCCACTTAACGACCACAATTCGGACCAGAATTTCCGTGGCTAAGCAAGGAAGTTGTTAAGTGAGTCGCACACAATTTTACAACTTTTTGTTGAGCAAATCACTGCGGTCATTAAGCAAGTCGGGCTTCCCCCATTGACTTCGCTTGTCAGAAGCTGGCTGAGAAAGTCACATGTGGTGATCACATGACCTAGGTCAGGGGTAGGCATAGCTGACTCAGGAATTCTGGGAGTTGAAGTCCACGAGTCATAAAAGAGCCAAGGTTGCCTACCCCCGACCTAGGGCAGGGATCTTCAAACTTGGCCCTTTTATGACTTCTGGACTTCAACTCCCAGAATTCCTCAGCCAGCGTGGGAGTTGAAATCCACAAGTCATAAAAGGGCCAAGTTTGAAGACCCCTGACCTAGGGTATCGCAGCCATTGTAAACACATCACAGTTGCCACGTGCCCGTATTTTGATCAGGTGTTCGTGGGGATTCTGCAATGATTTTAAGGGTGAGAACTGGTTGCAAATCATTTTTTCCCAGTGCCATTGTAACTTCAAACGGTCACTAAACAGGGACTACCTGTACGTAATTTGATTTGATGATCCCCTGTCCAGAAACAAGAAGATTCCATCAAGCTAAGCTCACTGTCTTCCATCAATGTTCCTTCCTCAAAACACAACCAATAGTATATATTTTTTTAAATCTCCAATTTCTTAATTTCTAGAATACAGCAGTGTAGATTGAGCATATCACTCATCCATTCTTCCCTTCTTCTCAAAGATCTAAATCAACGGGCGATCCCTGGCTGACTGATGGCTCCTATTTCGATGGGACTGGATATGCGGAAATCATCTTTGAGAGTCAGCTGGGCTCCATCAAACGCTTTGAGCAGGAGATGCGGTTGGTGTCCTACCATGGGATCATTTTCTTCTTGAAGCACCAGGCAAGTGTCACTTTGATTGGCAATTCTTGATAATGTGGCGAGGATCCGGGTTGCTTGGTACAAGTGATGTTAGAAAGAAATATCACCAAAACACCTCGGGTGGATCCGAGGAGACAAATGTAGAAAAATATGTCCTCATTTTCCTGTGCTGTTTCCCAGATTAAAACAGCATTATATACCATAGGCGGGGCCGCGATGGTTAAAGACGCTGAGCTTGTCAGCTGGAAAGCTGACAGCCTGGGTGAGCTCACAATGGGGTGAGCTCCGTCCCTTGGTCCATCTCCTGCCCACCTAGCAGTTCAAAAGAGTGCAAATGCAAATAAATAAATAGGTACCACTTTGGGGGGAAGGTAACAGCGTTCCTTGCCCCTTTGACGTATAGTCATTCTGGTCACATGACCATAGAGATAAGAGATAGATAAGATAACCTTTATTGTCATTTTTTTACTGTGGGCACAATGGCACACATCAAAAATGAAACTTAGTTGCCCACTCTCAAAGTGAAACACATAATGACACACACCTAAACATACTATATACAACATATGTATAGACCCACACCCCTATATGTACATAACAAATAAATATGAAATACTGTCCATCTTGAATATATAACGGAAGGAGGAAGCTTGAGAGTTCACAAGGTTAATGCTGTATGGAATGAAACTATGGCTGAATCTGGATGTTCTGCTATGGATACCACGAAGCCCCCTCCTCCCAGAAGGTAACAAGGAAAACAGGTCGTGAAGAGGATGTGTAGTGTCCCATATAATCTTATGGACCCTGCTTAAGCAACGCTTCTGTGCTATGTCCTGGATGGGAGGGAGGGGACTGCCAATAATCTTTTCTGCTGTCCTCACCACTCTCTGCACCGCCTTCCTGTCTGAAGCAGTGATGCTTCCAAGCCAGACTGTGATGCTGTATGACAGAATGCTCTCGATTGTCCCCCTGTAGAAAGTGGTCAGGACAGGGGAAGGAAGATGTGCTTTTCTCATGCGAAGCAGAAAATGCAGGCGCTGCTGTGCCCGCTTCACCAGTGTCTCGCTGTTGAGCAACCAAGCCAGCCTACTCGTTAGCTGAAAATGACTTTGGATAATGCTGGCTCCCTCAGCCAAAAAACAGACATGAGCACTGTGCCCTAGAGTTGGACACACAACTGAACAGGGGGAAGCCTTTACTTTTTATATACAGTAGAAGAGAATGGACTTTTAGACGCCAAAGCCTGAAAGCGATTTGTCCTTTTCCTCCCACAGAATCAACTGCTCTGCCTGGCTGTTCGAGACGGAAAGCTCGTGCTGTATTACGACTTCGGTGGAGGTCTGAACATGGCGCCCCCTTCAAGGGATCAGGCCACCCTGATAGTTAGCAATCACGCAAACAAAGCGGTAATGACTGAACTTGTGCCTTTCAATTATCGCGACCCGGGGCAGAAGGACGTCCTTTCATTCTTTCAATGGATGAGGGAATTTCAGATTTGACTGGCCACAGAATGGCTGTGATTGACTTCAAATTACTTGGGAGTCCTCGATTTACAAAAATGTGCTTAGGAACCATCCGAAGTTACGGCAGCACTGAAAAAATGTGACTTATGACCAATCCACACACTTAGCAACTGTTGCAGCATCCCCAGGTCATGTGATCAAAATTGAGTCACTTGGCAAATGGCATATATTTATGATGGTTGCAAGTGTCCTGAGGTCATGTGATCACACTTTGTGACCTTCCCATGGGACTTCCCACAAGCATAGTTAACGGGGGAAGCTGGATTTTGTGTAATGATTACACGATTCGCTTAACTGCAACGATTCACTTAACATCCATGGCAAAAAGAAGTTGTAAAATTGGGCGCGATTCATTTGGCAACCACCTTTCTTAGCTATGGAAATTTGGTTTTAATTGTGGTTGTAAGTCGAGGACTAGCTGTATGCAGTTCCAACCCACTGAATCGAGCTTTAGATAATAGGTTGACTCCCTCTTCTTCTTTGTGGCAGCCCCTCAAATACTGGAACATGTCCCCCCTGATCCTTCTTTTCACTAGACTAGACATACCCAATTTCTGCGACCGTTCTTCATATGTTTTTGTCGCCAGGCCCTGAATCCTCTTAGGTGCTCTTCTTTGCACTCTTTCTAGAGTGCAGTGGTCTCCTTAGCTTAGGTCAGGGTAGGCAACCTCGGCTCTTTTATGACTCATGGACTTCAACTCCCAGAATTCCTGAGCCAGGAATTCTGGGAGTTGAAGTCCATGAGTCATAAAAGAGCCGAGGTTGCCTACCCCTGGGTGATACTTTGAGAAGAATGTCTGAATCCTGAGTGAAACTGCCTCTTTTGTGAGTGAAACTCCCTTCTGATACCAGGAGCCGTCCCATGGACATGTCTGCTTTGTCTAATTCCAGATCCAGCTATTTCTCCTCAAAATGGGTTCCAAGGATCGTGTTTTGGTCCGTCTGGAGCAATCGACTGTCTTCATGATTGAGCAAGAAAACATTTTGCATGGGGCCACCTCTTATTATTTAGGGGGGGTGCCCACCTCCATCTTGCCCGAAAAGTAAGATTTTCTTGTAATTCATGATTGCAGGTGGAACTTTGTTTTCTTGTGTCTACTACACTTTTTATTGTGTTGTCCTGTGCCTACGGTCAGTTGGGATCAGGAGTTCTTTAAATTTGGGTATTCAGTCTTTTCATTTCTTTTTATTATTCTGCTTTGGCGGCTGGGATTTATGGAAAAGGAACGTGGATTGGTAACTCTGTTCCTTTTGTTCCTTGATCCACCCATCTGCCCAAATCCTCTCTACCTGGGTGCTTTCTGATTCCCCTCCCAGTTCTAAAGATACTGAGCCTTTGAAAACACAAATATTTCTTGTTCAACCTGGTCCTGTTTTCCAGACTGAAGAAAACATTCCCCAAAGGAGGCTCCATCAGAGGTTGCATGAAAGGACTGAAAGCTCTGGGCAAATACGTGGACTTAAAGCGTATGAACACCATCGGAGTGAGTTATGGGTGCACCTTGGATCTCCTGGTAAGACGATGGATTGATTGACCTCTTTACTGTAGTGCCCAGCTTTGGGAAAAGCTGGCTTTGTTAGGGCAGGTAATCCTTGACTTCTGACCGTAAGGGAGCCTGCCCATCACACTCGTCAGTCGGTTCGGCTGTTAAGCGAGGCTCCCTCTTGATCGCCTCGCTGAACAACAACTCTCCTGGCTATCCCAGTGCGGTCACTAAATAAACGGGGTGAAAGAACTGCCTGCTGAAAAAGGACAGGCAGCTCTGCTCTCTCATAGAACTAGCACGCTGGGTCGGAGAAAGAAAGCACGGATCCCTATGATCTGAGCTTCGTTTCAAGCTTAATTTCTCTGGTATGTCACACCGGATCCCTTCCCGTTGTACGCTAGCCAATGGAAGGCAGGGGAACCTGCGTGTTGCGCCAGAGGAAGAAAGCAACTTGTGACTTTTCCCGCCGGCTTCCCTCTTGACTTTTGTTTTTATAATATTTTATTAATTTTACATTTGAATATTTAAAAGGCAATGTAGTGACTGGGTTAATGTTAATCAATAGTTCAATAACAAAATCTCAGTGCAAATCTCAGGTTACAACTTCAAATATTTCTTCTCTTTTTCCCTTAACATTTACTGTCTCATATTCATATACATTTCTGATTATATCAGCTCAATAAGAACATCATTATTACATTTTTCAATAAATTTTTAACTTATACATATCTTAATTACATTCAATCTTCATAAACAATCCATGTCCGGTTATTGATTTTTACTCAACTTTTAATTTCTTATCGATATTCCAATTTAACCTTTGATATTTATAATTTTCAGACTTTGGGTAATCAAAATTTCCCTTATCTCACTTCATAACAAACTATGATATCCAAAATACACATTTTATCTATTTGAATATAATCTTGTTCTACGTCCTAAGAGTTATCTATTTCCCACCATATTAAATCATCTACTTAATAACACAATATCCCCTTTAATAGATCAAAACCATTATATGTATTGCCTGGGTTAATCAATAAATCAAAAGTATTCATAATATTTAATTTTCTTTTCCCTTTTAAGTCTAATTTTTAAATATTAAACCGATAAAGTCCTTATTTTCAACTGGTTTCCAAATATTGTAAATCTAATAACCAAAATTCCCCTTATCTCAACATCTCCCTTTCACCCTCTAATTGGCAATATAAAATCCCCTCTAATGAGTCAGAATCCCAGTTTTTTCAACCTTATTCTAGCTTTCTTCCTTTGCCAACTTCCTTTCCCAATATCACCCTAACCCTAACCCTCACTCTCTTGACTGTTTTGAGGAGGCTGGCAGGGGAAATTGCAGATGGAGGCCACATGATCACAGAGGGGTTGTCCACCCCTTTGTAAGGGCAAAACGGGTTGCAGGGAACCCAGATCACAGTCATGTGACCCCGGGGGACACTTGCAACAGCTGTAACTTTGAGCACCAGTCGTAAGTCCCATCATTCAGTTCCATCGTGGTTTCGAACGATCTCTGAACAAATGATTGTGGGTCAGGGACTACCTGTATTCAGCATTTAAGCACTGACAGTTTTTTCTCTGGAGGTAAAGCAGTAGTTGGACTCCCTACTCCAGGGGTAGGCAACCTTGGCTCTTTTATGACTCATGGACTTCAACTCCCAGAATTCCTGAGCCAGCCATGCTGAGGAGAAAGGGAGAGGTTTCCATGCTGAGCCATGCTGGCTCAGGAATTCTGGGAGTTGAAGTCCATGAGTCATAAAAGAGCCAAGGTTGCATACCCCTGCCCTACTCCAACCGAAGCTCCTCCTGCAACAATAAAAACTTGAGATGGAACATAAAATAGCAGGGTTGGAAAAGACCTTGAAGGTCTTCTGGTCCAACCCTTGCTCAAGCAGGAGATCCTATACCAGGGGTCTTCCAACTTGGCAACTTTAAGAAGTGTGGACTTCAATTCCCAGAATTCCTCAGCCAGCCAGGGCTGGCTGAGGAATTCTGGGAGTTGAAGTCCACAAGTCTTAAAGTTACCAAGTTGGAAGACCGCTGTCCTATACCATTCTGAACAAATGGCTGTCAGTATCATCTACCACCAGCATCCAGATACTATCAGCACGTGGCCTATTGCAACCAAGAAACTGTTCATAACAATCACTCAGACATCTTACTTAAACTGTGTAGTTTCATCCCCCTCTTAAACTCTACAATTGATGCTAATCTTACTTCATGTTGCGGTTCTTCTTGCCCACCAGGATCAATGGCATCATAACTAACCATTCTGTTCTTTTGGTAGCCCTGGTTTTTTGTTTGGTTTTTTTAAACTAAGGATAACCCACTTCACTGGGTGTTACACCTGTCCTTTTCCAGGTTGCTCGCTCGGTGAAACTTCATGGCTCCGGCTACTTGACTCTCTCGCTGAGGAACGTCCCCCCGTTACAAGACTTCTACACTGGTTTTAGCTTCCGGACCAGTCAGAATCGTGGCTTGCTGTATCACCATAATACAAAGGTACGCCGTTTGGGGGCATTGAAGGAGTTGCGTCCTAAAGCAATAGTCTCCTGAATGTATTATTGGCATAACTGTGAGAAATAACTCCTAACTGGCATCCTGAATCATAGGGAAAGACAATGTTAAATGCTTGTCTGACTATTTGTGTAATGGGAAAGGCTGTCAGGATAATGTTTTGCGTTCTTAAAAAAAGAGACAGGTGAGCAGTTTTAACTAATAGTGTATCTCAAGGAGACAAATTATTTCTATACCTTTCCCTTATATTTGTCCCACCTGAGATTCTCTTTACAAGACGCATCAACTTCACTTTTCTTTATCAGCATCTCTCTCTCTCTCATCTGTTATCTTTAGCTATCTATTTCTAGCTATCTTTATCTATCTATCTATCTATCTATCTATCTATCTATCTATCTATCTATCTATCTATCTATCTATCTATCTATCTATCTATCTATCTATCTATCTCTATATATCTCTAGCTATCTTTATCATCTATCTATAGCTATATCATTTTGTCTGTCTGTCTAGCTAGTTATCAATCTTTATCACCTATAGCTATATCTGTCTGTGTGTCTGTCTCTGTGTCCTATCTATCTATCTATCTATCTATCTATCTATCTATCTATCTATCTATCTATCTATCTATCTATCTATCTATCTATCTATCTATCTATCTATCTCTAGCTGTCTTTATCATCTATCTATAGCTATATCTTTTTGTCTGTCTCTGTCTAGCTAGTTATCAATCTTTATCACCTATAGCTATATCTGTCTCTGTGTGTCCTATCTATCTATCTATCTATCTATCTATCTATCTATCTATCTATCTATCTATCTATCTATCTATCTATCTATCTATCTATCTATCTATCTATCTATCTATCTCATCTATCTCATCTATCTATCTATCTCTAATCTCTAGCTATCTTTATCATCTATCTATAGCTATATATTTTTGTCTGTCTCTGTCTAGCTAGTTATCAATCTTTATCATCTATAGCTATATCTGTCTGTCTGTCTGTCTCTGTCTGTTCTCTCTCTCTCTCTCTCTCTCTCTCTCCCTACCTACCTACCTACCTACCTACCTATATGTCTCTCTGTCTCTCTCTCTCTCTATCTGTCTATCATCTATCTTCTATCCCATCCATCCTATCATCTAAGTGAGATACTCTAAACTGGAAAGATGGTGACTTCTTTTGCCCTACCTTCGTGGGTGTCCATGAGGGAGGTGGGCAGAGTGATCAGACTGACATCCTGACCGCTCTGAGCCACCCTTTAGGCACCTTTGAAGAATTGCACATTTTAACTCCTGATGAAGAGCTTTCAGAGAGTCAAGGTTCTCCAGCTGCAATATGTTATCCTTTCCCCCCCCCTTTCTCTCTCTCTCCAGGAAGGGAGCTGCCAGGTTTCCTTGCAAGAGGGCCACGTGGCTGTCAGTGTCCTGTCCACGGAGCTTACCACCAGGAATGCCTACGCGGATGATACCAGCCACTACGTGGCTATCTACAGCGACTCTGCAGGGTACCACTCCTTTGCATTGCATGTTTGTGTTGCCCGCTCCCCCAGTTGATCTCCCCACCTTGACACATAGAACTATTTTTGCTGTAGGGTCCGGATGTATGTAGATGATCAGCTTCAGGGATCCACGGCCGGGCTGAATCGTGAGAGGAGGCAAAAGCGTGAAGCTGAGTTGGGCGTTTTTCACCTGGGCGGTTTGCCCAGCAGCAGCGACCTTGGCAACCTCACAGGCTGCATTAGCAATGTCTTCATCAAAAGGTGAGCCAGCACTTCCATCCTATTCTCTTTGTATCGTCTCCGGCTTCCTGTCTGTCTTCACGCACTTTAACTCAGGGGTGTCAAACTCAATTTCATTGAGGGCCGCATCAGCATTGCGGTTGCCCTTGGGGGGGGGCAGGTGGGTGTGCCAGGGTGGGTGCGGCCTACTGGGTGGGCGTGGATGGAGTGGGTGTGGCCTACTGGGTGGGCATGCCCAGCTCTACATCGTTCGCGTCAAGGGCGCCTGTGGGGGCCTGGGCAGGAGTGGGACAGATCTGAGGGTCTCTGGCAGAAGGGGTTGGGACCGGGGCAAGCGCCAAGGCATGGTCCATTTCTTCATTCCTCACAAAGGGTGACACCTCCCCAGCATGCACCCAGGGGGCGGGGCCGACGCGGCAGGGGCCGGTTCCTCGCTGTTTCCAGACGGCCTTGTGGAGCTAAGACTGAATGCGTTTCAGCATAGATGGCCACCACAAAATTGTACATTGGCTCCCGGCTGGCCTGGGCCAGGGCCAAGGCAGCGGGGGCCGTTCCCTCGCTGTTTCCAGGATGGCTTCGTGGGCCACATGAAACCACTTCACGGGCCGCATCTGGGCCTCCGGGCCTTGTGTTTGACATGTCTGCTTTAACTATTGGCCTCATTGAGGTTTTGATTTGCCTGCGGATATATATTTTTTTTTTAACCAGTCAAAAGAGGTTCTGTCAGTTCACACCATCTGCTGTGGCTCCCCACTGGACAGCTGTTGATCTTCTTTTCCTTTCTGCCCTAGGAGATCAGAAGCTCAGGCAGTTGTGGATCTGCAGCAGGGCACGGAGAGTTTCAATGTGACCATGAACTGCCCCAGAGATCGGCAACCCCAGCAGATGAGGGCACCAGAAAAGAAGAGCAGGTGGAAGCCAAAGGTGACAGAGATACAATAGAATATTTGTAGCTCGAGATTGTTCTGTACTCTATGCGCTTGGCTTTTTCCCTATAGACCAGAGGTCCCCAACCTTTTGGGCACCGGGGACCGGTTCCGTGGAGAGAGGTTTTTCCGTGGACCGGAGGGGGGGCGTGGTTTCATGTACTGCCTGCATCCCGCAGATGGGGCTTTGCTTGTTTGTGCGGACCGGCTGCTGGCATGCTGCGGCCCGGTGCCGGTCCACGGACCGGGGATTGGGGACCCCTGCTATAGACATTTCATTACCCAACTAGGTAGCATCATCAGTGCTGGAAGCGAGGCAAGCCCCACCCCCTTCTAGCACTGATGAAGCTACCTTGTTGGGTAATGAAATGTCTGCAGGGAAACAGCTACGCTCAGAGAGCATCAAGGACCCCACGGAGATGGAAATCTTTAAAATCCAAGTTTTCATTGTCCTAAGAGCATTAGGCTTTATATTCAGGAATAGAATAATCCACACCCATTATGAAAGATATTATGGCAGATCAAGTTGTGCATTTAGCTTGTGCTTTATGTATGTTGAAATACTGTGCAGAAGGACCCCAGGAAATGTATAGCACAGCAATTTCATTTTTGCCTGCTGGTGCCGGTCATTAAATGCTGTCCAAATAACAAATAATGTACTGAGCTCCCTTTATTATTTCAGTTTTACGAAAACGTACAGGCAGTCCTCTACTTACGACTGCAGTTGAGCCCAAAGTTTCTGTTGCTAAGCAAGACAGTGGTTAATTTTGCCCCGTTTTATGACCTTTCTTACCACGGTTGTTAAGTGAATCACTGCAGTTGTGAAGTTAGTAACATGGTTGCTAAGTGAATCTGGCTTCTCGATTGACTTTGCTTGTCAGAAGATCGCAAAAGGGGATCACGTGACCCCCAAACGCCTGAATTTGGATCACGTGACCAGGGGGATCCTGCAACGTTCATGTGAAAAACAGTCATAAGTCACATTTTTCAGTGCCGTTGTAACTTTGAACAGCCACTAAAACGGACTGTCGGAAGTCGAGGACCACCTGCATTTATTCTACCCAAGAGTAATAAATCTCTGTTTTGTTTTTTAACAGCAAGCCTATTTAAACCTAGAGCAGGCCTAGCATTTAGATATTAGAAGATCTTTAACATCCCTTGCTGAACTATTCTTGGATGTTACCAAGGTGTGGAGAGATTAACGGGCTTAATATTTATGGACCGAAAATTTAAAAACTTAAATCCAAGTCATGTTCCAATGGGAAAACCAATCATAAACCAAATCCTGGATGGTGAATTACCAATGATGTCTCTGCAGGTACCAAGCAAGGTAATGCTGAAAGACACAGATTGCCACCTGCTTAAAGATCCCAGAGCTGTTAAAGATGCCTTCCAGTTTGGCGGATCCCCTGTCAGCCGCTTGGAGTTCAACGAAATACCAAGAATGTTCAGAGAAAGGTAAATATTGAAAAGTGAAATGTATTTTTCTTCTTGCTTGGAAAGTAAGTACACTGCACTTCAGACAACAACAACAACAACAGGAAATAGGGAAGTGAAGAATCTCGACTTACAACCACAATTGAGCCCGAATGTTTTGCTGCTAAGCAAACCAGTTGTTTAATAACGTGTGCCTCATTTTACGACCTGTGTTTGCCACAGTTGTTATGCAAATCACTGCAGTTTGTTTGTGGGAAGCCAGCAAGGAAGGTCGCAAAAGATGATCACATGAGTTGGAGACAGTGCAAAAGTCATCAATGCAGACCAGCTGCCAAGTGCCTGAATTTCGATCACGTGAAAAATGATGATGATGATGATGATGATGATGATGATAATGATAATGATAATGATAATGATGATGATGATGATGATGATGATGATGATAATAATAATAATAATAATAATAATAATAATAAAGTTGGAAGAGACCTTGGAGGTCATTTAGTCCAACCCCCTGTCTGAAACCTTATACCATTTCAGACAAATGGCTGTCCAGTCTCTTCTTAAAAACCTCCAGTGTTGGAGCATTCACAGCTTCTGGAGGCAGGTTGTTCCATGATTAATTGTTCTAACTGTCAGGAAGTTTCTCCTTAGTTCTAGGTTGCTTCTCTCCTTGGTTAGTTTCCATCCATTGCTTCTTGTTCTGCCTTCAGGCGCCTTGGAAAATAGCTTGACTCCCTCTTCTTTGGGGCAGCCCCTGAGATATTGGAAGACTGCTATCATGTCCCCCCTCGTCCTTCTCTTCATTAAACTAGACATACCCAATTCCAGCAATCGTTCCTTATATGTCCTAGCCTCCAGTCCTCTAATCATCTGCCATTTTTTTCCAGTCCCATTATAACTTTGAATAGTCATTAAATGAATGGTAGCAAATCAAGGATGAGCTGTACTCTATTTGCTGACCTTCTGAACTCCAGTCCAGACTTAAGAAAGCTTGAATGACAAATCGATTCTTCTTCCAACAGGTTTCATTTCTCCATGGAGTTTAGATTGAACTCCTCCAGCGGTCTGCTTTTCTACATGGCTAATGAATCTCTGGGCTCCTTCTTCGCCCTTTTTGTCTCCAACGGACGCGTGGTGCTTTTGGCTGATACAAATGGACATAAACTGAGACTCCGGAGCAAAGAAAAGTACCATGATGGAAGGTGGCACACGGTAAGGATAGGGAAAACAGGCACATTTTGTTAACCATACAGTATTAACCTTGTGAACTCTAAAGCTTCCTTCTTCTGTTACATGTTCAAGATGGACAGTGATTATATGTTACTTATATGTAAGGGTGTAGGTCTATACATATGCTGTTTATAGTAGATTTAAATGTGTGTTATGAATGTGTACACTTTGAGAGCAAGCAACTAAATTTCATTTTTAATGTGTGCTGTTATGCCCACAGTACAAAACCACAATAAAGGTCTGTCCATCTATCTATCTATCTATCTATCTATCTATCTATCTATCTATCTATCTATCTATCTATCTATCTATCTATCTACCTACCTACCTACCTACCTACCTACCTACCTACCTACCTACCTACCTACCTACCATCTATCTATCTCTATATCTCTATATCTATCTATCATCTATATCTATCTGTCTATCTATCATCTATCTATCATCTATCTCTATCATCTATATCTATCTATCTGTCTGTCTATCTATCATCTATCTATCATCTATATCTATCATCTATATCTGTCTGTCTGTCTGTGTCTATCTATCTATCTATCTATCTATCTATCTATCTATCTATCTATCTATCTATCTATCTATCTATCTATCTATCTATCTATCTATCTATATCTTTTCTACGTCAGATGGCTTAGTTTTCCTCTAGATTAAGACTGAGCCAAGAGTGTGTTTCTATTGGTGAACAAGCGTCAGATAGGATGTGGCATCAACTCCTTGGCTAAATACAAGGGCAATTTGAAAATAAACCTCCGTTTGGTTATCAGTGATAGACACTTGCAGATACAGAACTTTTATTATACACATTAGAAAACTTCAACATTACATTACTTTTCGACATAATTGCCATTGAAATTGAAGCACTTGTCCTAACGTCTTACAAAGTTTGAAATTCCTTAGTAGTCGTTGCTCAGCACCAAATCTGGGCTATAAGGGGGGTGATCAAAAACATCTCAACGGAACTGCTTCAAAAGTTCTTGAGTGCATCTAGCGGTGTGCGGGCGAGCATTATCGTGCACCAATACCACATTGGAAGTCAGCACGCCCCAACGCTTGTTATGGATGGCTTGTCTGAGTTTTCGTAATGTTTCACAGTAGACTTCTGAATTGATGGTCGGACCACACTTCATGAACTTCACTGGCATTACTCCTTCGGCATCTTCACATTTGGTGGGATTTTCTATGGCACCACCTCCGGTGTGGTGTGGTTCACGATAATGCTCGCCCGCACACCGCTAGATGCAGCGATATCATAAAATCAGATCCAGTCATATGGGTTCCTCAACTTATGACCATAACAACTTATGTATGGAGATTTGGACCCAATTGTGGTTGTCAGTTGAGAACTATTTGTAGCTTGACGTGGGAGGGTCCTTGTTTGTGAAATCAGGAATAAGATCAAGGAAAGCAAATATCTCTCCTTACTTCCACCTTGCTGATCTGCAGTCGAAAATATCTGCGGGTTCCAGGATTGAACAAGGATTGCTTTACTAGTGACCATGGAAGAGCGACGGAACTGAAGCATCGCATGCCTTTCTTATCATTTTCAGGTCTTCTTCAGCAGAGACAGGAACAGAGTTCAGCTGGTCATTGATGGACTGAGATCCCTGGAGAAGTTGCTGCCGACCCCTGTTGACTTCGGGATCTCTGGCCCCCTTTACGTGGGGGGAGCACCACTGGCCAAAGCTAAAGCTCATATACCAGTAAGGAACCTAATGATCTACCTTGGAACCTGCTTTTTCACATACCTAGAACCACCCCTGACATGAAGAGGGAGAACATTTTATGAACTGCGCCCGTTCCCGGAACGGGAAGAAGCCTAGTCAGTCAGTCGTGCCTTGTCACTTCCCTGTAGGACTCCTGCAGTGCACTCTCCATGGAGTTGCCCTTGAAGACTCTTCAGAAGCTGCAAAATGCAGCCGCTTGCACGCTTCTGGGTTCTTTGTAATTTTCCCTTGTTACAATTTTGTTACATGTACCTCATGTAATACTTATTTTCTGGGTACAATTTAAAATGCAGGGTTTGTTTGTTTTTTTAAAGGCCAGGGCCAGGTTATTTGGGGGGAGGGGCACTGTCTCTGCATCATACTAGATCAGGGAGGGTGTCATGCCTCCGTCTGAGCCTGACTCTGAGGACGACATGGAGTTCCCTGTTGAGGCCCAGGAGGGGGTGTCTGTGGCTTTGGAGGACTGTGGGGAGGAACAGGCTGAAGCAGGCCAGGGCCCTTCAAGTTTGGAACAGGGAAGGCAGAGCTCAGGCGAGGAGCAAGGCCCCTCCCCGCCAGATCCCAGAGCAAGGAGAGCAGAGAGGAGGAGGGAACAACGGAGGCGGAGAGCGTCACGCCCCACTCCACAAGGCACACCTGGGGAGTAGGTATTTAAGGAGACGCTGTGGGGTGGGGCATTTGCCGGGAACAAACATGTCCTCTTGTGATGTGACCTCTTGTACCTGGACTCTTTGTATTTTGGATCAAGTTTGTTTCCTGCTGAGTTCTCCTTGCTGTCCTCAGTTTTGCACTTTGCAAGTTACAGGCAAGCTGGGCGTTGAAAAGATCATACTGTTTGTTATCTGTTTTACTTTAAAGAACTGTTTAACTCCGTTGACTGTTTTATTGAACTGGTGCCAGCATATGTGGGGGCTGTTGGGTGAACATTGGCAGTGCTTACAAAGACAATTATTCTAACCAGCTAATTGCTTTGCCTCCGTTCGGGGCCCTGGGTCATCCCAGAGGGTGGAGGCGCTCCAGGTCCCATGCCCCAGACATTGTCATCTGGTGGGACTTTGAAGGGGCGTCTTCACTTTAGTTACCTTGGCACTTTGGAGTGTATCTATTTGTCGAATTTGAAAGCCGCCAATCTCATGAACAAGTGACTCTGTGATTTGAGGAGTCCCTGTCCTTTTTAGTATTCTGGAAAGCCGCAGAGACCGGCTGTTCCTCAATCATTGGACTAGGATGGGACCGAATCAGAGTCAACATGTCTGTGGAGACTCTCAGTCATCCGTGTCATGGTTGTCCCAAAGGTGCTTTTTCAAAAAGGCGGCTGGATTTTTGTTTTTCCTTGAAGACGTTTCTTCACTTGTCATCCCAAAATCTTCAGTCAGAACTGAAGAAGCTTCTTGGATGAGAAGCGAAACGTCTTCAAGGAAAAACAAAAGTCCACTTGTCTTTTGAAAAAGCACCTTTGGATCAGAGTCAACAGTTGGGTGGTCTGGTGCCTGGTGGAAAAGATTTGTTTTGTTTTTATATTGTTTTTATTAGCAATCATGAGGCCCCCCCCACAGGTTCTCTATGGGAGATAGGCAGCCATATGTTGTTTAAATAAGCCAATACATAAAAAAGCATGAAATTGCAAGTTTGGGGGAACTGTAGGCAGTGGAAATGTCCAGATGCCGTTATCTGATTCAAAAGACCATCTTTTTTTCTTCTTCAGGATGCTTCTGCTTCTAGCTTTAAGGGTTGCCTCAGGCACCTAAAACTTGACAAAAAGCCTCTAAATTCACCCTCCCGTGTGTTCGCTGTGACCCCTTGTTATGTGGGCCCTTTGGAAACCGGCATCTTTTTCTCTCTTGAAGGAGGATACATCACACTAGGTACTTTTAAGTGTTGTCTGTCCTTTTATACTTGGTCATTTTTTGCACTTCCTTTCAGGATGGCTTAGTTTTTAACTTTCTGTTCCCTCCACTAAACTTTCTGTAAAAGATTTACTCTTCTCCCTCCAGATAGGTCGGTCGCTCTCAGTCAAGACTTTGAGATGACGCTGGAGATCCGGCCGCGGAGTTCATCTAGCCTGATATTTCATGTAGGAAGGCAGACAGACTATCTCAGGCTATCCACTGACAGCCAAAAGGTAAAATGATTTGAGTCATTCACCTTTGATTGATTGGGTAATGAGCTCTTAGAATTTTTAAAAGGCGTAGAGACAAATACCTTGAACATCCTTAGGATGGCATGGGTCTTTATGGTATGATAAAGTTAAAGTAAATGTTGATTTTTCCTAACATGGATGAATGGTTACAAAAGCTGATGGAATTAGCAGAGATGGCCAAATTGACTGTGCCAATAAAAGAAAAGAACATAAGTACTTTTGTTTCTACTTGGAAACCGTTTCTGGACTTTGTGCTTGAGGTGGGAAAAAATGATACCACGATTTTGGTTTTTACCAATTAGACTGATTTGCCGATACATAAATGGCTAGTGCATACTACTATAGAAATGTAAAAAAGCTGAGATTTGATTTTAATGTCTGATCTTACTGCAACAGAGAGAGTCAGAAGTCAATGTCTTTTGTTTCTTCCCCTCCTTTTCTTCACACCTTTTTCGTTTTCCCTTTTTCTACTGTTGTCCCCTACTGTTTGCTTTTGTATTTTCACATTTTATGTTATAAATGAATAAAACTAATAAAAAAAAAATACCTTGAACATCCTTGGAGGGAAACCAGAACAATTGTCATGTATGTTCCTGGGCATGGACAGTAGAAAAATGCACCCTCCATTGTCAAGGAAGAGCATGTTTCAAAATGTTGGCAACTTTAAGATCTGTGGAGTTCAACTCGCAGAATTCCTAGCCTATCATGCCAGGCATTCAGACTAGGCAATATGGCTATGGAAGTTCTTTAGAACTACTTGTTTCAAAGGGAATCTACTCTTCCTGTAAGACCTGGAGGAGAAGACCTGTTGAGGGAGCCCTTTCTGAAGGAATTAAGATTGCCGGGAGAAATATCAACAACCTAAGATATGCAGATGATACCACTCTAATGGCAGAAAGTGAAGAGGAACTAAAGAGCCTCTTGATGCGGGTGAAGAAGGAGAGTGCAAAAGTTGGCTTGAAACTCAACATCAAGAAAACCAAGATCATGGCAATTCCTGGCAAATAGATGGGGAAGAAATGGAGGTAGTGACAGATTTTATCTTCCTGGGCTCCAAGATCACCACAGATGGGGACTGCAGCCAAGAAATTAAAAGACGCTTGCTCCTGGGAAGGGAAGCTATGGCAAATCGAGACAGCATACTAAAAAGCAGAGACATCACCCTGCCAACAAAAGTACGTATAGTCAAGGCCATGGTTTTCCCAGTTGCAATGTATGGCTGTGAAAGTTGGACCATAAGAAAGGCTGAGCGCCAAAGAATTGAGGCCTTTGAACTCTGGTGCTGGAGAAGACTCCTGCGAATCCCCTGGACTGCAAAGCGATCAAACCGGTCAGTCCTAGAGGAGATCAACCCTGACTGCTCTTTAGAAGGCCAGATCCTGAAGTTGAAACTCAAGTACTTTGGCCACCTAATGAGAAGGAAGGACTCACTGGAGAAGAGCCTGATGCTGGGAAAGATTGAGGGCAACAGAAGAATGGGACAACAGAGAATGAGGTGGCTGGATGGAGTCACTGAAGGAGTAGGCGTGAGCTTAAATGGACTTCAGAAGATGGTAGAGGACAGGAAGGCCTGGAGGAACGTTGTCTATGGGGTCGCGATGGGTCGGACACGACTTCACAACTAACAACAACAATTGGCCCTTCTGTGGAACAGCTTGCCTTCACATTTCAGAATCATTTTCTCTTTACTCGGTTTCTGAAAAGAGATGAAAAATTTATTGTGGAAGATGCTTTGGGGAAGACACTAAGCTTTCTTTTATGATCCACTCTCCAAAGCAGAGTCATAGAGAAATATCAGTAATAAAAATTTTTAAAAAATGAAAAGGCCACATTGTACTAATAGCCATGAGGAGAGATTGTGGATCAGGTGAAAGGCTGAGTTTTACACTTGTTTGTTTATATCCCACCATTATTATTTTTCCAAATAAGGTGGTGAACATATCCAACTCTTCCTGTTTTCCCTATAACAACAACACTGTGAAGTAAATTGGGTTGAGATAAAATGACTGGCCCAAGGCCATCCAGCTGGCTTTCGTGGCTAAGGTTGGACTTGAACTCATGGGTTCTTGCTTTCTGACCTGGTGCCTTAACCACTAGACCAGGNCACTAGACCAGGCTGATTCTCAATTATAAATTTCATCAAGTGGAAATTGAAAAATATAGTAGGGTGTATATCTGTAATGATCTGGCTTTTTCTGTCTGAGAACTTCCTCGCTAGCATTGTTCTTCCCATTGAAGAACCCTCTGATAGAATAAGCCAGGTCTTTCAGGGGCGTCTTCCTAGTGCCATCTAAATAAACGTCTCCAAATCATTTCTCTGTATTAGGTTACGGTGGCCGCAAATACAGGAACAGGAGAGTTCTCCACTTCCGTGTCCCAGCCTTCCCTCTGTGATGGCCAATGGCATACAATCACAGGTGAGCCACTTTCCAACCCAAGGGATATCATCCTTTTTTTTCCTCCTGCCTCTTTTGGAGGGAATCAACTGCATCTTCTGTAACAGTGGCCCTCCAACTTTTGGGCACCAGGGACTGGTTCCATGGAGAAAGCTTTTTCCATGGACTGGAGGAGGCATGGTTTTGCCTGCATCCCACAGATGGGACTTGGCTTGTTTGCGCGGCCCAGTTGCTGGCATGCTGCGGACCGATGCCGATTCACGGACTGGGAAATGGGGACCCCTGTTCCATAACATTCTCCTTCCCCCTTATCTTATGTTCATATTTATTGACCATCACGGTACGTGACAATACGCTGTGGAGCCTAATCACAAAATGGTGTCTTCGTAGAACGCAGTTGATCAGTTCAGTTAAAGATCTAGTTGATATATTGAGTCAACCTATTGTCTCAGTGTATTGTAAAAGGACAAAATAGATTAATTAGATTTAATGTGAATGCAGCCAGTAAATCAGTGCTGCAGTCTGGGTCTCATGAAACATTTCTCCTCATCAAATGGTTGTTGATGGAGACTAAAATTAAACCGCCAGGCTTCTTTAGGGACTTTGGAGTCAATTCAGATCCCGTAGAGATGTCAGCTTCTAACTAAAACATTATAACATTTGCAAATCTTGCATGCCCATCTGTCCCTATCTTTAAATAAAGACTATTTCTTTGTTGCTGGACCAGCCCAGTATGATTTGCTAAGAGATCTCTCTTCTTGGTAATTAGGGAGGGCTGCAACCCAAGAGTTATTGGGCAGTGGGTTGGAAAGAGCTGTATCAATTAGCATTAAACTGATTTTATCTTCTTCCATATTCCTCTGGCAGAAGGGAGCAAGCGGTGCTGCATCAATTATGAAATACGTGCATGCTAATTTGTTTTCTTTCCTAGTCATCAAAGGAAGCAACATGATCCAACTGAATGTGGACACCAAAGGAAATTACACAGTGGGTCCAAACGAAGTCCATGGTACTTCTGACAAAGAAAGCATTTATCTCGGTGGAATGCCAGGTGAGTGCATATAAGGAATTGGAGCATTCAGAAGCCCATTAAATGGACCTTCTAGACCAGGGGTAGGCAACCTTGGCTCTTTTATGACTCGTGGACTTCAACTCCCAGAATGCTGGCTCAGGAATTCTGGGAATTGAAGTCCATGAGTCATAAAAGAGCCAAGGTTGCCTACCCCTGTTCTAGACCTACAGACAACAAACATGGGGGTTGGAGGCAAAAACATATGAGGAACCGTTGCAGGAATTGGGTGTGTCTAGTGTAGTAAAAAGGACTAGGGGTAACATGATAACAATGTTCCAATATCTGAGGGACTGCCACAAAGAGGAGGGGGTCAACTTATTTTCCAAAGCACCAGAAGGCAGGGCAAGAAGCAACGGATGGAAAATAAGCAAGGAGAGAAGCAACACCTAGAACTAAGGAGAAATTTCTGAACGGAAGAATCAACCAGTGGAACGGCTTGCCACCAGAAGTTGTGGGTGCTCCAACACTGGAGGTTTTCAAGAAGAGACTGGGCAGCCATTTGTCTGGAATGGCACAAGGTCTCCTTGATCAGAGGGCTGGATTAGACCTCTAAGGTCCCTCCCAACTCTGACAATGATCCGTTCTGTTCTAAATAGGAACTGAGTGCTGTAAAATCAGATAAATTACAATTATCCACTCAACAATCCTCTTTCAGTTCAACCAAGCAGCCATCCTGAGCAAAAGACCTACCCCTATTCGCCTAATTGCAGTAAAAACTGTCTTTGCAATTCAGTACCGTATGGATGTGTCAAAAACTTTCAAATCGAAACACAAAATTGGAAATGTGCCATTTGGGCCTGACCTCAGAAGAAAATGTAGTTAATTTGAAACTTCCTCTTTGGCCAAAAAATTATTTTAAGTGGAGCAGAACGACGGCAATGTTGGTTGACCATCCAGTTTGTGGGGAAAAAAATAGCCAAAGGGACGACAATTATTTTTGAAAAGGTCTTGAGGGCTGCTTGCACTGTTTCTAGTGGCCAAAACTGTTGGCAGGTTTTAAGTTCCAGTGGAAAGTAGTCAGCAATGCAGTTCAAGTGGGCTGTTGCGCTTTTAACTTCAAACATTGTTGTTGTTGTTAATTGCGAAGTCGTGTCCGACCCATCGTGACCCCATGGACAACGTTCCTCCAGGCCTTCCTGTCCTCTGCCATCTTCTGGAGTCCATTGAAGCTCACGCCTACTGCTTCAGTGACTCCATCCAGCCACCTCATTCTCTGTCGTCCCCTTCTTCTATTGCCCTCAATCTTTCCCAGCATTAGGCTCTTCTCCAGTGAGTCCTTCCTTCTCATTAGGTGGCCAAAGTCCTTGAGTTTCAACTTCAGGATCTGGCCTTCTAAGGAGCAGTCGGGGTTGATCTCTTCTAGGACTGACCGGTTGGATCGCCTTGCATTTTTAAGTGGAGACAAAAATATTTCCCATTTTGTGCACAGGCAAACAATAACTTCAAACGTGATTAGAAGACCTGCAAGGTCCCTTCCTATTCTGTTATTCTGTTAAAAAGAAGCAAGCAAGCAAATGGTTTCTTATGGGCAAGGTCAAAGGATGGCAGAGGGGAATGAGGCAGAGCTGGCTTTTCCTGGACAAGCCACATTAACTTGGGAGAATTTGGACCTGGTTTATTTATTTATTTATTTATTTATTTATTATTTGGATTTATATCCCGCCCTTCTCCTCGTAGGACTCAGGGCGGCTGACAATCAATTTAAAATACATAAATTACAATACAAATTTAAAATTAATTAAAAAGAGATATATAAATATTGTCCGATTTAAAATATAATTAAAACCCCTCTAAAAATTACCCTAGGCCAGTCCTGCNCACTAGACCAGGCTGATTCTCAATTATAAATTTCATCAAGTGGAAATTGAAAAATATAGTAGGGTGTATATCTGTAATGATCTGGCTTTTTCTGTCTGAGAACTTCCTCGCTAGCATTGTTCTTCCCATTGAAGAACCCTCTGATAGAATAAGCCAGGTCTTTCAGGGGCGTCTTCCTAGTGCCATCTAAATGAAGTTCTCCAAATCATTTCTCTGTATTAGGTTACGGTGGCCGCAAATACAGGAACAGGCGAGTTCTCCACTTCCGTGTCCCAGCCTTCCCTCTGTGATGGCCAATGGCATACAATCACAGGTGAGCCACTTTCCAACCCAAGGGATATCATCCTTTTTTTTCCTCCTGTCTCTTTTGGAGGGAATCAACTGCATCTTCTGTAACAGTGGCCCTCCAGCTTTTGGGCACCAGGGACTGGTTCCATGGAGAAAGGTTTTTCCATGGACTGGAGGGGGTGTAGTTTTGCCTGCATACCACAGATGGGACTTGGCTTGTTTGCGCGGCCCAGTTGCTGGCATGCTGTGGACCGGTACCAATTCACGGACTGGGAGATGGGGACCCCTGTTCCATAACATTCTCCTTCCCCTTCATCTTATGTTCATATTTATTGACCATCACGGTACGTGACAATACGCTGTGGAGCCTAATCACAAAATGGTGTCTTCGTAGAACGCAGTTGATCAGCTCAGTTAAAGATCTAGTTGATATACTGAGTCAACCTATTGTCTCAGTGTATTGTAAAAGGACAAAATAGATTAATTAGATTTAATGTGAATGCAGCCAGTAAATCAGTGCTGCAGTCTGGGTCTCATGAAACATTTCTCCTCATCAAATGGTTGTTGATGGAGACTAAAATTAAACCGCCAGGCTTCTTTAGGGACTTTGGAGTCAATTCAGATCCCGTAGAGATGTCAGCTTCTAACTAAAACATTATAACATTTGCAAATCTTGCATGCCCATCTGTCCCTATCTTTAAATAAAGACTATTTCTTTGTTGCTGGACCAGCCCAGTATGATTTGCTAAGAGAGATCTCTTGCTGGTAATTAGGGAGGGCTGCAATCCAAGAGTTATTGGGCAGTGGGTTGGAAAGAGCTGTATCAATTAGCACTAAACTGATTTTATCTTCTTCCATATTCCTCTGGCAGAAGGGAGCAAGCGGTGCTGCATCAATTATGAAATACGTGCATGCTAATTTGTTTTCTTTCCTAGTCATCAAAGGAAGCAACATGATCCAACTGAATGTGGACACCAAAGGAAATTACACAGTGGGTCCAAACGAAGTCCATGGTACTTCTGACAAAGAAAGCATTTATCTCGGTGGAATGCCAGGTGAGTGCATATAAGGAATTGGAGCATTCAGAAGCCCATTAAATGGACATATGTAGATTATCATAGTTTTTAGACCTTCTAGACCAGGGGTAGGCAACCTTGGCTCTTTTATGATTCGTGGTCTTCAACTCCCAGAATTCCTGAGCCAGCATAGCATAGCTGGCTCAGGAATTCTGGGAGTTCAAGTCCACGAGTCATAAAAGAACCAAGGTTGCCTACCCGTTCTAGACCAGTGGTTCTCAACCTTTTTAATGCCGCGACCCCAACCGGTCGTAAGTCGAGGACTAAACCGGTCGTACGTCGAGGACTAAACCAGTCGTTAAGTCGAGGACTAAACCGGCCATAAGTCGAGGACTACCCAACCGGTCGTAAGTCGAGGACTTTCCCTGCCCGGGAGCGCCATGCATGCATGGCTCCGCCCCCTGCGCCGGCCGAGGCGTAGCTGGCAAGCGGCAGAGACGGAGCAGGCCGACCACCAGCTGGCCCAGCCCAAGGGAGGTAAGGCACCCGCCAGAAAAGGGGAAAAAAATGGACAAAAAAAATGGCGGACAGCCTTGCTTGGCGACCCCTGTGAAATGGTCGATCGACCCCAAATGGGGTCCCGACCCACAGGTTGAGAACCACTGTTCTAGACCTACAGACAACAAACATGGGGGTTGGAGGCAAAAACATATGAGGAACAGTTGCAGGAATTGGTTGTGTCTAGTGTAGTAAAATGGACTAGGGGTGACATGATAACAATGTTCCAATATCTGAGGGACTGCCACAAAAAGGAGGGGGTCAACTTATTTTCCAAAGCACCTGAAGGCAGGACAAGAAGCAACGGACGGAAGCTAATCAAGGAGAGAAGCAATACTTAGAACTAAGGAGAACAATCAACCAGTGGAACGGCTTGCCACCAGAAGTTGTGGGTGCTCCAACACTGGATGTTTTCAAGAAGAGACTACTGGGCAGCCATTTGTCTGGAATGGCACAAGGTCTCCTGCTTGATCAGAGGGCTGGACTAGACCTCTAAGGTCCCTCCCAACTCTGACAATGATCCGTTCTGTTCTAAATAGGAACCGAGTGCTGTAAAATCAGATAAATTACAATTATCCACTCAACAATCCTCTTTCAGTTCAACCAAGCAGCCATCCTGAGCAAAAGACCTACCCCTCTTCACCTGATTGCAGTAAAAACTGTCTTTGCAATTCAGTACCGTATGGATGTGTCAAAAACTTTCAAATCGAAACACAAAATTGGAAATGTGCCATTTGGGCCTGACCTCAGAAGAAAATGTAGTTAATTTGAAACTTCCTCTTTGGCCAAAAAAATATTTTAAGTGGAGCAGAACGACGGCAATGTTGGTTGACCATCCAGTTTGTGGGGAAAAAAACAGCCAAAGGGACAATAATTGTTTTTGAAAAGGTCTTGAGGGCTGCTTGCACTGTTTCTAGTGGCCAAAACTGTTGGCAGGTTTTAAGTTCCAGTGGAAAGTAGTCAGCAATGCAGTTCAAGTGGGCTGTTGCGCTTTTAACTTCAAACATTTTTGTTGTTAATTGCGAAGTCGTGTCTGACCCATCGCGACCCCATGGACAACGTTCCTCCAGGCCTTCCTGTCCTCTACCATCTTCTGGAGTCCATTGAAGCTCACGCCTGCTGCTTCAGTGACTCCATCCAGCCACCTCATTCTCTGTCTTCATCCTCTTCTTCTATTGCCCTCCATCTTTCCCAGCATGAGGCTCTTCTCCAGTGAGTCCTTCCTTCTCATTAGGTGGCCAAAGTACTTGAGTTTCAACTTCAGGATCTGGCCTTCTAAGGAGCAGTCAGGGTTGATCTCCTCTAGGACTGACCGGTTTGATCGCCTTGCATTTTTAAGTGGAGACAAAAATATTTCCCATTTTGTGCACAGGCAAACAATAACTTCAAACGTGATTAGAAGACCTGCAAGGTCCCTTCCTATTCTGTTATTCTGTTAAATAGGAGCAAGCAAGCAAGCAAATGGTTCCTTATGGGCAAGGTCAAAGGATGGCAGAGGGGAATGAGTCAGAGCTGGCTTTTCCTGGAAAAGCCACATTAACTTGGGAGACTTTGGACCTGGTTCAGAAAAGTAATCCTGAATGTAACGAGCAGCACGGATAAGGCTCAACTAGCTTAACATTACTTGATGCCAAAGTGACCCGTAGCAAGATTTTCTCTGTATCAAGTCCTGCTGGTTTCTGTGCATAAAAATACTTTTTTTTTCTCCTCTCCTTTTGCAGAACTCCCTTCACAATCCCACAGGCGTCATCCTCCCTCGTTTGTGGGTTGCATGAAGAATCTGGTGATCAATCAAAACCAAATTGACATCAGGCAAGCTGGGTCAACCAGGGGCTCTGTAGGGCTGGGAGGATGCCCAACTGGGTAACTGAAGCTTCCTGGCATGTGTGTGTAAACTCAGAGCCACAGATGAGCTCATCGCCCTCCCCAATGTCTTCGTGATGCATCTGCTTTCTGATGAAAACACAGGGTTGAATAAAAACAGTGTGTATATATGGCAGAGGGAGGGCTAGAGTGGGGTTCTCAGCTGTGCTCATTAGCTAATTTGTAATATATTTGCACATTTCTTCCAGTATATTGGCAGTAGGGTATTTCAAACGGTGCACGTGTTCTTTATAAAAAATATTTATAACAGGCGGTTAGAAGGCTAAGGTGCTTTTTTGCACAAGTGAGACAAGTCACAGTGATGCCTTAAGCAACAATTTCATCAAAATACACAAGAGCCAAGATATTTAAGCCTATCTGTATCTTGTGGAGCCCTGGGTGCTCTCTTAAGCTTGATGGTTTGCTTGGAGACGTTTTGTTAAGTAACACAATTTCTGCAAGCAAACCAAGTTTGGAGAGCACCAAGGACTCCACAGTTCAACCCTGAGCTGCACACATTCTCTTCTGTTGATATCTGCAGTTGTTCTAATCATTTCCCAGAGACTGTTGTCTACATTTTTATATGGGGTGGTGACAAAAATGGCTGCAAGGGGAAAAGAACACAAGACACTACTACAAAGGCACGTGCGTTCCCTTTCCCTCCGCAGATACAAATTACATTCGAAAAAGCTGTGTTTTTTGTCTTGGCCAACTTTCCTAAATTGATCAAGGAATGTATTAGACATTGCTTAATAATTAGGTTTGCACAGCAAGTGTGATATAATTAACATGGATCTGGTTGTGTTGTGAGAATCTAGCCAGTCCGTGATGATCAGCCATGCTGTGGTTTGCTTAATAGCAAGAGAGTCTAGATCTAGGACTTAAGTGGATTTTGTGACTCCAGGCAAAAACAGGGATGCTTCCCTTCCTATTGGATGCTATTGCTGCACCTGCCTTTCAGTGACATTAAAGGAAAATCCAGTTTCACTTTATTAAGGTGATGTCCTCAGCTCCTTTCAGAAAAGAAAAACAACCCTTCACTCTTAATCCATTGTGTTGTGTTCTTCTGTTTCAGTATCACAACTTCCCTTTCAATCAGCTAACTTCACTTAATATCAATCTAGGTTCACTTGTGCACTTAGACACATTCTTGTATGTTTATGTGTGTATATATATGTGTGTGTGTATATCCCATCACATTGGGTAAGACAGTTCTAAAAATAATTTTATTACTCATCAATATATTGGTTATTTTAATGCTGGGGTACATATTGAAAAGTGGATTTTAACTCACCCTGACTTCCTTTCAGCAATTTATTGGGGGGGGGGGCTGAATAATTAAAGCAATATTCCTGTACATCATTGCTACATACTTCCAATAAAATTGTTCTTTTCTTGTAAAATTTGTACAATGTGGCTTCAATGCAGCAGGAGAATATATTTGAGTGAACGCATTCATAGGAGACCACGAAAGGGGATAGTAGTCTTCCCTCTTTATACAATGTGAATTACATGCTTACAACCAATTAAATTTCTTGCAAGGGTTCAATTCTATAACCTCTCCCGAAAAAAAACAATAATTTTGCCAGTTATTTGTCAACTTCAAAGCCATAATAACCCTTCTTTTATCGCCTTGTGTCATGCCCAGCCCACCCTTGGCAAATGGAGCCAAGCCTCTTTGCAAATGGAGATTAAGCCAGTTAAAAATACTTGGGACTTGTGGTTCCTGTGAAAATACAGAATTCTGCTCAAACAATTTCCCCAGCCCCACATTATCCAACACGGAGGGAGGGGAGGAGATCAGACTTTCAGGAGCCCCTCAAATCTTTAATGAAGGCATGAAGTCAAAAATATTCCACCAGATATAGACACGCCCAGATACAATTAGCTAAATATAAATATATATATATATATATGTATATAAACTAACAGGTGTAGGCTAACCCTTCAAACTTAAAACGCTACAGTTTTACTGGATGCAAGATTCCGTTTAGTCCAATCAAATCCTTCCTAGGGACAAGTGTGTCTTAAGGCTAAACAGCTGCCTGGTCTGGGAAAAAATGGGGAAAAAAGTTTTATTTCCAGAAAGAATTTTGGGAGCGAGATCCTTTACTTGTAGATTTGATACACGGAGTTAGCTAGGGATTCTACTTAATATCTAGGAGTATCCTTCAGACACTATTAAGAAACCTAATCTAAACTCATGTCTTCCTCTTCGTCCTTCTTCTCCTTTGCTTCTCCTTCTTTTTGGTCAGATTTGACGTTGTTCTGCATGGCTTTTGCAAACGCCTCCACATCTGCAGAAACAAGGCACATTACACGGATAATTCAGCGAGAGAGAAGTATGGAAGACAGCAGGCTGCCTTGTGCACATTTGAAGTGTATAGTTGCAACACACAACTTGCAACAGCATGGAAGCTGCAGCAGGCCAGCTGCAATTTGCAAGCTCTGTTTTTAAATGCTAGTCCAAATCATAAATCCTTTGCATAAATAATGCTGGCCTAAATTTTATTTCTCTTCTAAACCCCATTTCCAAGAGTTGGATACCACGCTCTCCATGTCACTATATTTTAGTAGTAGAGATTTTATTTTTAATTTAGATCTATAAGTTTCTCCTCCACTCAGCACACATTCTTGACAGCATGCAATTAAAACTTTAATATTAAACAGAAGATGAGGGAAAACAACATACAATAGCCAGGCAAATTACCTACCAATGTGAGTCTCGTCAGTCTATTTCAAACCTTCGGAGTGGGGTGGGGGGGAGAACATCTAAACATTTGTAGTGTCAGGATGATCCAACACTGGGGTTTTCAAGATGGAGTAGCCCTCTGGTAATATTCTTGGTTGAAACCCTCCTTAACAATTCAATAGTAAGGATTCAACTAATTCTCTATACCCATCTGTAGCACAGTTAAGAATGCCCAGACATAGGAAGACATATAAATGACCCCACACACAAAAAAAAGATGTTGGGCTTTGAACTACCACATCAGCAATGGACAATCCTGAAGAGGATTCACATCTCACAACGCGTCTGCCAGGACTGTCTCTGTATAAATGGGGCACAGCATCTCAGTGTGACTGCGGGATCCCACATCAAACTGAAGATCACATCGTGACCTGCTGTAATCTGAAGGTATATACTGGTTCGGTATGTTCGGTATCTGATTTTTAAAATAATGATGGTGCGCTTCAATGGTTAGATCAGAGGTCTCCAACCTTTCCGGGCTCGCGGCCTGGAGGGAAGGAGAGCAGTTTCAAAATTGGTGCGCACACACGCAAATAAGGCCACACAGTGGCGCAGCACTGACGGCCCTGTTTGCACATGCGCAAACAGCCGTGAACCCCCCACGGCAGACATTATTTTTGGAGAGTAGCTTTCATCTATGCCCAACTCTGCCCCAAAGCTGATTTTTTGCTCCTTTGGGCACTGCTTTATGTAGAATCATCCACTTGAAGTCTCTCTGTGGATATCCTCTGGGATAAACAATTGACATTCAAGGGATGCTATTTGTAGAACTTACCATGAGCGCACTTTTTTTTTTTTTAAACCAAATCATTATAGCAGTGTTTCTTAATTGTATCAACTTGAAGATGTGTGGATTTCAACGCCCAGAGTTCCATCCACCAGCATGCTAGCTGGGGAATTCTGGAAGTTGAAGTCCACACATTGTAAAGTTAGCATGGCTGAGAAACACTGCATTAGAGTGACCCAAAATGCCTTCCAGAAAAAAATAAGAGCAGAATTCAAATCTCACAACGTATTACTTCATCCTTAGAAAGATTTCCATTAGTCATTCAGCGGCTCCTACTTAGCTAAGCAAATGAACTTACCCCCTTTATTTGCGGCGTCTATGGCCTCAGCTGGTAAGCCAAATTGGCTCATCAGGGGTCCCAGTTGCCCAGAAGCCAAGGCAGCACTGAACATGCTCAGCGCCTGCAAAATGAAAAAAAAGACCAGCTCATTTAGGCTATAAAAGCACCAGATTCTGAGAAAATTAAGCTGCTTCTATCTTCAGACGATCCTGTTCCAAGAAGATTTAGTGATAGGAGAAATAGGAGAAATAAAAAAATCCAGTTCCCATTGGCTACAGACCACAAAGGTAGATGAGGGATCCTTCTCATGGATTGTACCTATGATACAATCCAATCATATTTCATTCATTACCTTTTCTTTCTATCCTAGAATATTATGCTCTAATTTCAAAACACAACCTCTGTCCTATAATTTCTTGATGTGTCAATTAGAGCTAAAGAAATTAGCTAGGGCCACTAGCTTTGTTGTAAACTATCACAACACGGGTGGTGGTGTAACAACTATAATTCTTAGTTGAATTATCGCTAATCCCGTGGACTCATAGCTAAGCAGTGCTGGGATAAGTCAATGTAAATCAGAAATGAGTAAGCAACACAGCCCCCAAACAGAACATAACGGTACTATCAAAAGCTTCAGATAGAACACCAGCAACGCTCTATTGGTTAAAATAACATGTAAATGTCTGAATGAACTGTCTCTCATTCTCCACATAACCTTTTCCTAACCTGACCCTTTAGGCCTCTTTGGTTCATAAATTTATGTCATTTAGTGACAGTTCAAAGTTACAATGGATTTCCCCAGAGCTAACGTGTTTCCCCAAAAGTAAGGCCTAGCTTGATTTTGGGGGATGGGCCTAATGTAAGCCCTACCCCCAAAATAAGCCCTAGTTTTGGGGTGAGGCGCACACCTAAAAGTCAAGCAAGGGTGGGGATGGGGGTGTGGAGCTGCCCCCCCCCACTTACCTTGCAGCTAGGCCTCTCCTCGCTAGCCCACTTCTTCTTCTGAGGCCTCTTCTGCAGCTAGGCCTGCATTTCTCAGTCACCGGGCTTTCTGGAAGGCCTGTGCAGCCAAGAATCGAGCTATGGATTGAATCCATAACTCGGTTCAGCCGCTATAGCTCGGTACTCGGCTGGTTAGGCCTTCTGGAAAGGCCTGACTGCAAAATGCAGGCCCGAATGCAGCTGCAGAACTTCGGCCCCAGAAGAAGTGGACCGACTGGGTGGGGCTGTCAGTGCCGGAGGTGAAGTAAGGCCTACCCCGAAAATAAGACCTGGTGCCTCTTTTGGAGGCAAAAAAAAAGAAAAAAGATCTGGTCTTATTTTCAGGGAAACACAGTACTTAGGACTCATGTTCAAAGTTACAACATTCGCCTGGCCCCTTCAGCAGTCACATAACCGCATTTTCAGTACTTGGCAAAACGGCTCACCTTTGCAGCACCTGCAGTTACATAAACATGATTTGCCCCTTTTTGTTTTGCCAGTTTCCAGTGTTTACTTCCAATCTCCAGCCAAAAAAAAAAAAAAAAAAGGCTTTTGGGGAAAATGGATTTGCTTCATGAGTGTGGCATTTGCTTAACCACCACCAAAAAAAATGTTCAAAAAGAGGGTCCGGACATATGATGCTTTGACTTAACATCTAGATCAGACATGTCAAACACAAGGCCCGGGGGCTGGATGCGGCCCGCAAAGTGGTTTCATGTGGCCCGCGAAGCCATCCTGGAAACAGTGAGGGAACGCCCCCCGCTGCCTTGGCCCTGGCCGGCCGGGAGCCAATGTACAATTTTGTGGTGGCCATTTATGCTGAAGTGCATTCAGTTTTAGCTCCACAAGGCCGTCTGGAAACAGCGAGGAACCAGCCCCTGCTGTGTTGCCCCCGCCCCCTGGGTGCATGCTGGGGAGGTGTCACCCTTTGTGAGGAATGAAGAAATGGACCATGCCTTGACACTTGCCCCGGTCCCACCCCCTTCTGCCAGAGACCCTCAGATCTGTCCCACTCCTGCCCAGGCCCCCACAGGCACCCTTGACGCGAACGATGTAAAGCTGGCCATGCCCACCCAGTAGGCCACACCCACTCCATCCACGCCCACCCAGTAGGCCACACCCACCCTGATCACACACCCCCGCCCCCCCCAAGGGCAACCGCAATGCTGATGCGGCCCTCAATGAAATTGAGTTTGACACCCCTGATCTATACTGACCTAGTTTTAACTCTGGGCTCAATTATGGTCAAGAACTACCTGCACAAGTTAACTTAAGACCTTCTTATTCAACCTGGAATCCAGTTCTGATCTTCTACTGACATGAAATTGCTTACCTGATGGAACTGCGGAGAGGTGAGCGTGTTCTGAATCTCCTCTGCAGTTTGCGGCAGAGATTCCCCTGAAGGAAGGTAAGGCAGCAAGCGCTCTTGAACTTCTGTGTTGGCCAGAATAGGTGCCATTATTTCTGGAGTAAGCACACTGGACAGGTCAACTGTGGAAGGATACAATTAAGATGGCCTCTTGAGGTACAAGGAATTAGCAAAGATGCTACAGGGGATCACAAATTCCAAGAATAACCTGGGAATACCCCCAATAATAAGTATAAAAATCATTACTACCACATCCTAGTCGATTCTAACCGACAGCTACCTAACACTGGTTCATACTGTCGTTATCTGAAGTCCAGAACTTTATCTAACTCCAGGTTGGGGGTAATAAAGACTGAATTGTTAGGATGGAAGTTCAAGGAAAGATGCCCGTTTAGAGCAGGGGTAGGCAACCTCGGCTCTTTTATGACTCGTGGACTTCAACTCTCAGAATTCCTGAGTCAGCTATGCTGACTCAGGAATTCTGGGAGTTGAAGTCCACGAGTCATAAAAGAGCCGAGGTTGCCTACCCCTGGTTTAGAGAGACGTATCAAAGTTGCAACCCTTGTTTACCTTGCTGTCCTCCTGTTCCGGCTGGTACATTCATAGTAGCTAAGATGGTCTGAAGATCACTCAGCTGGATAGGTTGTGTAGGGCTTGTTGCGGTGCTGGTCCCATTTCCTGAGCTGGGAGCAGGACTAGGAGTAGTGGCTGCGGCAGCTGCAGGAGCAGCAGGAGCGGGCGTCACCCGTGTGGAGGAGGTACTGGAGGATGGTGTGACAGCTGCTGACTGGCTGCGAGAACTGAAAGATTTGGGGAAAAATTCTGCAACTGTTATTTCTCAGCTAGAGAGAAGGGGGTTAAGAAGTGAGCTTCTAATTTAGGCCACCATCTATTCTTCATTTGACAATTCCTTATGACTCTTCTTCTCAGTTTCAAACTCTTAACTTTTTTTTTTCATCACAAGCACACAAAACCCAGAAGTGAAATAGATTTGTTGTTACAGAAATGGCTAGTTATATACTAATGTGTAAAAGTAAAAAGTTGAGGCTACAATGTCATCTTCTGCTGTGCTAAAAAGAGTCAGAAGTCAACGCTTTTTTGCTTTTTTCCCCTTCTGCACCATATTTTCTTTTTTCCTCCTCTGTTTTTCCTTCCCCTAATTTTCTATTTCTATTTCCCTTTATATTTTATACTTGGGATAAAACAGAAGTCGCAAAGAATTGTAAAATAAAAATAAAAATACAAACTCTTAACTTATAAAAGGGCAACAGATGATTTCACGTTCCAGCCATGAACTTACAATTTTGGAGAAACGTGACACAAATTTCAGTTCCTATAGAATGACAACCACCATTTTAAATCACCTTTTAAAAACACTGGAAGTAGAGAAGTAGCCTTCCTTTAGTTACAAAGCACACCCTGCTAAACAAATCATTCCACACCCATACCCAGGTACAGCTTGGAAAGAAGTTGTAAATGTTCTCCTTTAGTACACCCCCTTTCCATGGAAAATGTTAGATCACTTCCATGCCTGCATCTCTAATGCCCATTTGCTATAAAGGAATAACACTGGTCTATATAGGTAACACAAGAATTATTGAAATAAGTAACAAAGCACTAATATTTTTCCCCAATAAAGGTAGTCCTTGACTTATGACCAATTGCTTAGCAGCTGTTTGAAATTACGACCCCCAAAGAGGTACTTACAACCCAGTTCCACAGTTTCCCCCATCACATGACATTTCAGCTACTTGGCAAACAGCCTGCATTTTTTGACCATTTGCAGCATCCCTCAGTCACATGACCACAATTCATGACGACGTTCACTTCCGGTTTTCAGCAAAAACACCCCATAGTGAACAAGTTTGTTTAATAATAATAATAATAATAATAATAATAATAATAATATTATTATTATTATTATTAAAGAATTGAAGTTTGGTCATGTGACCCCAGAGGGCCCCTGACTATTGGAACTTTGAATCTGGGTCATAAATAGCCCGAAGGAAAGCCCGGTCATAAGTTGAGGTCTACCTATACTGTTCTAGAGTTTGGGGTTTTTCAAACTGGGTGCCATAAAGACTTGAATGAGCTCTGCAGGACTAATAGGGAAAAGGTGCTTTCCATAAGGGACTGAATTGGAGAGGGCTGAATTAATAATAATAATAATAATAATAATAATAATAATAATAATAATAATAATAATAATAATAATAATAATAATAATAATAAAGTTGGAAGGGACCTTGGAGGTCATCTAGTCCAACCCCCTGCTCAGGCAGGAAACCCTATACCATTTCGGACAAATGGCTGTCCAGTCTCTTCTTAAAAACTTCCAGTGTTGGCACATTCACCGCTTCTGGAGGCAGGTAGTTCCACTGGTTAATTGTTCTAACTGTCAGGAAGTTTCTCCTCAGTTCTAGGTTGCTTCTCTCCTTGATCAGTTTCCACCCGTTGCTTCTAACGACTGCCTCAAGAAAATGTCGTAAAATTGGATCAGTCATGCGATGGCCCTCTTTATGACCATAATGGGCAGGATCCATTGCAATTGTAAATCTCACTTGTACAAGCATAATTCTTTATGGGAGGCTAACAGGGTGAGGTATAAAAGTGCCACAGGAGGCTGATGCAGTGAGGGAAAAAATTATTCGATCACCCTGCTGATTTTGTACGTTTGCCCACTGATAAAGAAACGATCTGTCTATAATTTCAGCGGTAGGTTTATTTTAACAGTGAGAGACAGAATAACAAACAAACAAAAATCCAGAAAAAAGCATTTCAAAAAAGTTATAAATTGATTACCAGTGGGCAAACGTACAAAGTCAGCAGGGGATCAAATACTTTCCCCCCCTCACTGCACCTCTGATTTGTTATGATCACCCTCAGACCTGACAAGACTGACAATGTCTGTTCCCATCTCAGTTTTGTAAGTGCAAAACTGGTGCTGAAAGAGCCACTGTAAGTAATCTTCAACTTACAACAGCTCATACAGTGATCGCACTGGAACCTATGACCGTTTTTCACACGTGACTGTTGCGGCATCCCCGTGGTCACGTGATCAAAATTCAGACATACAACTGGCATATATTTATGATAGTCACAGTGTCCCGGGGGTCACGTGATCCCCTTTTGCGACCTTATGACAAGCAAAGTCAATGGGGAAGCCAGATTCACTTAACAACAGTGTTACTAAATTAACTACTGCGGCGATTTATTTAACTGTGATAAAAAAAGGTTGTAAAATGGGACAAGAGTCACTAACATTTTACTTAGCAACAGAAATTTTGGGCTCAATTGTGGTTGTAAGCTGAGGACCTAGAACTGTGGTGAGACACCACAATTGCAGATGCGGCTGATTTAGCTCAGGTACAGGAGAGCTGATTTTGTGGCATAAAATTGTCCCACTGTGTGGCTGAGAGGCCTTAAAACATCACAACATATAATGAAATTAACTTCTACCCCTACATTAATATTTAAAAGGACATTTAAACTTCTTACCTTGAAGAAGAGCTGCTAGTTGGAGGCCCCCCACTGCCCAACAGACTAGCCAGGCCAGGACCTGTCAGAGCACCGAGTCCACCTATCGGCACAATTAACAATAAGAATAAAAAAAAGGAGGCCATTTCTTAGAAAAAAGTTTAACCAAGCGTATTCTTATTGCAAACCTAATTTACTTTATAGGTCTCTCGTGAGAGGCTAAATTGTGCATTCCCACATCATAAAACTCTATCAGTCAGAGGATTCTCAAAAGGTATCGCCGAAATAATAGCTGCACACCAGGTCTTCCAATTTCATGTATCAAACCAGTCTTGAATCAAATATGATCAAAAGTTCTAGAGCATACATTCAGAACCACAAATGATGGGAGATCAGCTGCAACGCTTTTGGGGCAAAGGCTCACAATTGTCGCCACCTTCAGGAAACTATGCCCTACCGTGGAACCCTGAACAGCAGTAAATAAAAAAGGAAGCACAATGGCCATGTGATCAATTATTCTATTAAAGGAACCTCTCACTTTATTACTTAACAGTCAGAGCACCAAGTCAAGGCCTCCGCAACCAGCCAAGAGTGGAGAAAAACCAATAGGGACTATAACACCAAATGATCTACTCCAGTGTTTCTCAACCTTGACAATTTTAAGGCATGTGGACTTCAACTCCCAGAATTCCACAGCCAGCATTGCTGGCTGTGGAATTCTGGGAGTTGAGGTCTACATGCCTTAAAATTGTCAAGGTTGAGAAACACTGATCTATTCCTTCCTAAACCATCTCTAGGTACACCTGCCCCAAAGTATCAGACTATCCAAGCATGCTTACTGAGCAGCCCATTAGCATCTCATGCCACACTAAGGCATACATTTTGTAAGAGAAGGGAAGGGAAGGGAAGGGAAGGGAACGAAAGGAAAGGAAAGGAGGGTAAAGAGTAAAGTAAAGGCATTCTTCCTTGTCTTGTTCTATTAGTTTTGATTAACATACAGATATTTAGAAGCACCATTCTTAGGTCTCTCATATACCGGGAAGCAACAGAGCAATTCTGCCTGCAGCCATGCAATAAGAGGAGTTTTGCATCAATTCAATGGCTGGCAAAAGGTCTTGCTAGATGACCAACCACTGAAGAAAACAAAACAGTTTAAACTAATGCTCCTGCATCCCATACTAATATTCACAAATCAGGGCACTTTGATCTAACTATGGTCTCCTCAGTGGCATGATAGCTATTTACTAAAACTAAAAGCTAAGGTAAAATTGAAATACCCTTTTACATAAATATCACGAAAGCATTTACCAAGTCCTCCTAAGCCCGTTGGTCCAATCAACTGCATCAGCTGGTTATGACTCATGTTTCCCAGAAGGCTTTGCAAGCCACCCTCACCTAAAGAGAAAAAAGAAAAGAAAAAACCCAATGTTTATAACTGCGTAACTAAATGCCAAGCAATGCAAACTGCTTAACAGAAGGAAAGCTTTGGTGCTACATTTAACAGATATACACAAAAAAGCACCTTCCTTTCAGAACATTTTTCCACAATCCATCTTGTGCAGAGTAAAAATGCAGGGAAGAGCAACTAAGATGATTAAAGGCCTGAAAACTAAAACGTATGAAAAACGGTTGCAGGAATTGGATGTGGCCAGTCTAGAGAAAGGAAGGACTGGGGGGGGGTGGGGGTGTGTGTGAACACGACACAAATGATAACAGTCTTCCAATATTTGAGGGGCTGTCACAAAGAGGAGGGGGTTAACTTATTTTCCAAAGCAGCAGAAGGCAAGGGAAGAAACAATGGATGGAAACTAATCAAGGAGAGAAGCAACCTGGAATTAAGGAGAGCTGTTCCACTGGGTAAATGTCCTCACTGTTAGGAAGTTTCTCCTTAATTCCAAGTTGCTTCTCTCCTTAATTAGTTTACATCCATTGTTTCTTGTCTTGCCTTCTGGTGCTTTGGAAAATAAGTTGACCCCCTCTTCTTTGTGGCAAATATTGGAAGACTGCTATCATGTCCCCCCCCCCACACACACGCACACAGTCCTTCTTTTCTCTAGACTGGCCATACCCAGTTCCTGAAGCCATTCTTCATATGTTTTTGTCTCCAGGGCTTTAATCATCTTGGTTGCTCTTCTTTGCACTCTTTCCAAAGTCTCAACATCTTTTTTGCAATGTGGTGACCAAAACTGGACGCAGGATTCCAGGTGTGGTCTTACTAAGGCTTTATAAGGCGATACTAATACCTCAGATGATTTTGATTTTGCCTCGGTTTACTGCTACTGTCAAAGCACATTTTTTTTTACCATTTTATACGTGATTTTGAGTTTTAGCCAGCACCAAAGATTTTATAACTGGGTTTAAAAGAAATCCTTAAAGCACCAGAACTAAATGACTAAAAGCTTGGGCAGAAAGAGCTTCCTGGAAGAGGCTCAGACCTCCAAGGGCTGAAAGTTCATGGCCCCCACTTCCACTGCCTCCGAGAGCGCCAGGCATGGGTGGGTTGTTGAGGTACTCATTCACTTTACGACAGTGCTCTTCATCTTTCTCCGTCTTCGGTTCCTGGAAAGAAAAAGAAAAGACAGAAAAAACAGATAAGTAACAGAACAGATAAGTCACTCTTAACATCTTAGGCTTCACCATAAAAGAGATCCTCAATTTATGGCCAATTAGCGACCATTTGAGGTTAAAACAGACCCTCCCCTAAAGGTACATATGACCTTGATCCAAAGTTAGGATGGCTGACTCTTCTCTTATCAATTTCATGATTGGTTATCGCTCAAAATCTTCTCTAGACGTACTGATGTTGCACTGTACAGCATCACATTGCAATTCCTAGAGAAACACAGGACACTGAGACTGAGGCACTCACAAACCTGCATCCAGAAGAAAAGTCTCTTGGATCCAGCCTTGAATTTCAATACAAAGACACGGCCAGTAGTACACTGAGGTACCTTTTTAAATTCACAGTCATCAGGAAATATAATCAGGTCCTAAAAAAAAAAACAAAGACGGGACCTAAATATTTACATATCAATCAGTGCTGATCAATAACTGATTTTCTCAATCTACCATAAGGGACAAGGAAAACTTCATGTTCAATTCCTCCCTGGAAGGTACCATTCTAATTATCTGGGGGAAATCATGCAGCTCTTTCTGGAAATCAATCTCCCAGACCAGGGGTAGGCAACCTTGGCTCTTTTATGACTCGTGGACTTCAACTCCCAGAATTCCTGAGCCAGCCATGCTGAGGGGAAAGGGAGAGGTTTCCAAGCTGAGCCATGCTGGCTCAGGAATTCTGGGAGTTGAAGTCCACGAGTCATAAAAGAGCCAAGGTTGCCTATTCTAGATCAAGTGTTCTGCCATTCCCATATATTGTCTAGCCCAGAAATTTGGGGATTAAAAGATGCCTGGAAAAATAATGAGTAGTTTTGAATAGAATTGGATTATTGTGTGTTTATTTCCTAGATTAGCTTTGGGAAGTCATGGGGGGGGAGGGGGGAATGGGGTAGGTTTGTATTATAGATTTATATGTATGATTTTTTAAGGTGGTGTCCGGTGGTGCCCCAACTGCACAAGACGGGATGGTTGAGTGAGGAAGGGAGGTAGGAAAGAGGGAGGAAGGAGGAGTGGTGGTAGGTTGGGAGGAGGAAGGTGTGGTAAGTGGAAGAGGGCGGTGCAGGGGGGGGGGGACACCGGACACGTCCGTGAATGTATTGATTAGTGTTATTTTCTTCGGTTGATATTGTGATAAAAGATCTATGTTTTTTTTTTTAATTGAAAAATTAATAAAAATTTATTATAAAAAAAAAAAAAAAGATGCCTGGAAAAACCACAAACCAATTCCCTTTCTTGAAGGTTCATTTTCAAAAAAAAAGAAAAACTATCATTGGATAGTTGAGTCAGTGTGCTTCCTGAGATAAAAAAAACAAAACAAAACAGGATGTCCCGGGGAAAAGCAGAACACATAATTTGCACAAAGTTTGAATTAGGCGTTTATCAGCATGGTTTTCTAGGAGCTGCGGACGCTGGGTGCGAAATAAAAGTAAACGCATGCCTCTGTGCAGAAAGAGGTAATTTTACACAGATTCATACGTTCAATGTTTATTCTTTTTCTGGCAAAATAGGAGAGAAGAGGCGGCTAAACTATGTCACCCCAAAGCTTGTAACTCCATTTGTTATTATAAATGAGAGCCAGTTTGTAGGCAACCTTGGCTCTTTTATGACTCGTGGACTTCAACTCCCAGAGTTTAGGGGGGCTGTCAGTGTCAGTTTTTAAGGGCTTCAGGTGTGGGTGTATCGAGTGAGGGTCTTGTGATGGGTCCGGTGATAGCCATCAGAGATGGTCTACTGATGAGGAGGCTACATCAGGTTAGGGCAGGGGTAGGCAACCTTAGCTCTTTTATGACTCGTGGACTTCAACTCCCAGAATTCCTGAGCCAGCTTGGCTGGCTCAGGAATTCTGGGAGTTGAAGTCCACAAGTCATAAAAGAGCCAAGGTTGCCTACCCCTGGTCTAGTGGTGGCCTAGAAACCAGGAGATTGCGAGCAATAGTCTCACCTTAGGCATGAAAAGCTGGGTAGGTTTTTGGGGCCAGGCACGTCCCCTCAACCCAACCCAGTTCCCCTCACATGATGTTATGTTGGGGAAAACAGGAAGAGGAAGGAGTATTATTTTATGTTTGCGGCGTTGAATTTAACTTAAGAGGTGGGGTCAAAAAAAATATAATAAACAAACATGCATACAAGCCCTCTATTTTTTCTTGCCATCAATGGTCAAACCCGCTCTAAATCTATGGCAAGTACAATCCAGTGACTGGAGCATTCCACTTACATCATCCACGTTCCCAGATGTCCTGTCTTTCCAACAGAAGTGAATGAGGGAGTCGTCCGTTTGCTGAATGTAGACAAGGCCCTTCCGCTTATCAGGAGTGACAGTGCTGCCTTTCAGAGACATCTTTCCGGCACGGAACTCTACCAGGTATTTGCTCGACGAGCCCCGAGAACCGGGCACCAAGGTTGGGAATAAAGCACCGGAAGACATCCTGGAAAGAGATGAGAGTCATCGTGAACGCTTCTCTTCCAGTCGTGGCAATCGAGTTTCCAGAGAGGTAAATGTAGATCACTCAATTTTGGCAGCTGCACAGCATCCAATCTACGCCCCCTCGATATGATGTGACTGTTCTTAAACCATTTCCCAATTGGGTCGCACCAATTATGGTATTTTAATCTGAATTTGGAGTACTCTATTGCAAAACTATGAATAAGGAACAGAGACCCAAGTGCTGAAGCAGATATATTACTGTAGCAGGGGTCTTCAAACATGGCCCTTTTATGACTTGTGGACCTCAACTCCCAGAATTCCTCAGCCAGGCTGAGGAATTCTGGGAGTTGAAGCCCACAAGTCATAAAAGGGCCGAGTTTGAAGACCCCTGCTGGAGAGGATAGAGAGCAAATTTGATCTAGTGATTAAGGCACCAGGCTAGAAACCAGACAACTGTGAGTTCTAGTCCCGTCTTAGGCATGAAAACTGACTGGGTTTGTTTGGGTCAATCACCATGGAACTGTGAGTTCTAGTCTTCCCTAGGCATGAAAACTGGCTGAGTGGTCTCCTGCCTGAGCAGGAAGTTGGTCTAGAACAGCGGTCTTCAAACTCAGCGTACCTGGCTGAGGAATTCTGGGAGTTGAAGTCCACAAGTCATAAAAGGGCCAAGTTTGAAGACCTCTGCACTACAGATAATCCACAAATGAAACCCAAAATTTTCATTGCTAACCAAGACAGTTGAGTGAGTTTTGTCCCAATTTATGAACTTTCTTGCCACAATTGTTAAGCTAGTAACACGGTTAAGTGAACCTGGCTTCGTCGTTTGCGTGTCAGAAGGTCCACAAAAAGTGATTACATGACCCCGGGACAGTGCAACCATCATAAATATGAGTCAGTTGCCAAGCATCCAAATTTTGATCACATAGCCACGGGGATGCTGCAGTGGTTAAGTGTGAAAAACGGTCATGTTGCTTTTTTTCAGTGCCATTGTAACTTTGAATGGCCACTAAATGAATCATTTTAAGTTGAGGACTACCTGTACCATAATTTTCATACAGTCTTACATGCCCAAGGAATAGGTTTCTTTTTTTCTCTTTATAACTGGTAACCAGCCACTTTCAACTCTAGTACCAATCCTTCAATGCAGAAAAACAATGTAGATGAATGATAAAGGAGCACCAGAGTCAGGTGCTATTTCAGAGATGTTTGATGCAGATTTCGTGAAAGAATGATATATGCCATTATTAAAACAGGGCAATTGCCAAATGAAACAGCACAAAAGGCCAACAATCTACCGTAACCAGATTTCTGAGAACTGTGCTTTTATTTTAGAAAAGAGCATTGAAACCACTGAAAGAATGGCTATCAGTGTCCTAACCCGATTAACATAAAAAGTGAGGCCTATCTTTGAAAAAAAGTCCAAAAGTCCAAAGTTTCTGCTTTTTTAAAAAATGTATGTGAATTACTTCCAGAGCTAAAATATTTTTTTAAAAAGTATATTTCCATAAAATATTGGCAACAATAAGGAGTCCAGCAAAATAAAAACGTTATTGCCAAAAGCACATTTCTTCGAAGAAGCTCAAATCAATGTGAATTTGACTTGAGAGAACCAACCTAGAATTAAGGACAAATTTCCTGACAGAACAATTAATCAGTGGAACGACTTGCCTCCAGAAGTTGTAGGTGCTCCAGCACTGGAAGTGTTTAAGAAGAGATTGGACAGCCATTTGTCTGAAATGGTATAGGGTTTCCTGCCTGAGCAGGGGGTTGGACTAGAAGACCTCAAAAGTCCCTTCCAACCCTGTTATTCTGTTAATTCATGCACATATCCATTTCGATTTCTTGGCAACCTATGATTTGCCATTTCCTTCTTTCTGGAAAGTATGAATGTCATTTAGCTTTTAACTCCAGAAAAGATCAGTCAGGTGCTTAAATAAAAAGGAGTAAAACTGTTGAAAACAGAATAATTGCATGTAAAATTGAACAATTATGGTAGAAATATCCATATTCCAAATATACAAAGCTTTTGGCACAACAGCAAGTAGAGAAATAGCACAAAAAAAGTTCCCACTTTTCTTCACTCCATGAAAAGATGGGCCTTTCTCCCTTTCTTGGATCATATTCATAAACGGCTGTTCTGAAGTTCTCCAAAAGAAATAAAGGGTAAGCAAAGGCTTCTGAAGGAACAGGCATATATGCTTCTTGCTTTCATGCCTTATTTTTTTAAGCCTTCATCCTATTGCTACATCAAGTTCTCAAATGATATCTACTCACACTATCCTCTTCCAACTACATTCTTCTTTAAAAGCCAAGAAAGTCACTTGGGAGCCTTAGGCCATGACATAAGCGCTTTTTACAACAACAGCACTTTGGTGTTTATATCAAATTATCTTTGGGTAAGATTATCAGAGGCGAGGAAGATGACATAGCAGAATAAAGTTTGTCAAACAAATATCAGTTTTCCAATTGCTCCTCTTTAAGCTTTATATTCAATTATTCAAAATAGGCCTATTTAAAGGGTACATCTGGTCTATTACTAATAATCAACTGAGTGCTACAAATCTGCTTTGTTCAGTGGCTGTAATTTTGAAGAGGTAAAATAAGAATATTCATTTTTGTTCCTTCAAAATACACACTCCTCTATTACTCGCATTAGGTGGAATGTAATAATTTTAGTAAGGTCTTCTCCAAATAGCAACCTAGCTAGCAAAGGAAAACTAGAAAATAAGTAAGAAAAAATTAAAATGCAATTTTATATGTTAGGCTACAATACAAGGTCATCTATGCCATATGGATCTGACTTTATCAAAACAGTGAAGGGGGCAAACTTAGCATTAGGGCTAAAATACAGAAATTACAATTCCTGAGAGGCTACAGTTGCAACAAAATGCATAAATGTTTCCATAACATATTCTGGTTTTGGTCCCAGCTGATGTGTCATAAATCCTCATATAAACGAGTCTATTAATGTATATATGTCTTTCCAACAGAAGTGATAAATCTGTTAAGTTTCAACCAAGCCAATGTACTTGGCCTATTTCTCGTTAGTTATTACTGTTTGATATTTAATTTTATGACAGTACAGCAGGACAATATGTTGCTACACTGAACTCAAATATCACCTCTGCTATAGTATTTTATATCCCTTTATTATTTTTGCAAATAACTCAAGGCAGCAAACATATCTAATGATCCTTCCTTCCTGTTTTTCCCACAACAATCCTAGGTTGAGAGAAGGTGACTGGCCTAAGGTCATCCAGCTGGCTTTCATGGCTAAGGTAGGATTTAATCTAAATCTCCTGGTTTCTAGCCTGGTACTTTAACCACTAGGCCAGGGGTAGGCAACCTTGGCTCTTTTATGACTCGTGGACTTCAACTCCCAGAATTCCTGAGCCAGCACAGCTTTCTGTGCTGAAACTGGCTTTCTGTATACAAGTCTACCCCATCTACAATTTGGGGAAAATTGTAGCAAACCAATTAAACCAATTATTCCATGAACTTTAATTAGCTGGCCTAGAAACCAGGAGACAGTGAGTTCCAGTCCTGCCTTAGTCATGAAAGCCAATAGAGTCAGCCACTCAGCTCAACCCATCTTACAGGGTTTGCTGTTGTGGGGAAAATAAAAGACAAGAGTATTACTATGTTTGCCACCTCGAGTTGAACATATATCTCTATATTATACATTCACACAGGCTGGATAATAAACTAGTATATAATAAACTAGATTATAAAATAGTAACTAGCATTCCATATTTTAAATATTTCAAGAACACAGTATACAAATATTACACGCATATTACTCTTATTTTCTTGAAAGACTTAACTGAATGAAAAAGATCCAGCATGTACAGGTAATCCTTGATTTATAACAGTTCATTTAATGACTGTTCGAAATTACAACAGCTCTAAAAAAAGTGACTTATGACCATTTTTCTCATTTGTGGCCGCTGCAGCATCTCCACGGTCATGTGATCCAAATTCAGACACTTGGCAACTGACTCATATTTACGACGGTTGCAGTGTCCCAAGGTCATGTGATCACCTTTTGAGACCTGCTGAGCAAAGTCAATGGGGAAGCCAGATTTACTTAGCAACCATGTTACTAACAACTTCAGTGATTCGCTTAACAAATGTGACCACAAAGGTTGTAAAACGGGGCAAAACTCACTTAAATGTCATACCTAGCAACAGAAATGTTGGGCTCAATTGTGGTTGTAAGTGGAGGATACCTGTAGTGGGCTTTACAAAACAGAAGTAATTAAAATAAACTCAGATACAACAAGGTGGCAAAAGCAACTGTGTCCTTCTCAGTTTCCATACTCCCTCAAGCCACAGACAGAAGCAGGCTCGGGAGAATAAGACTCTGCAAAAGCAAACAAATAAGGATTCCCAGTTCGGAGAGAGTCCCATGAGGACGAGTCCAGGCATTATTTGGGCCCTATGGAAAAGGGTAGGCTTGGTTGACATCCTAAGTAAGCATGAATCTCCCCACTGCAGACCCTTTTCTTCAATTGCCCCCAAATAGCCAACTCCCTGCAATCAGAAAGTTAGCAAGCCAAGGATGTTCTAGCTCAGTGTTTCTCAACCTTGATCATTTTAAGGCATGTGGACTTCAACTCCCAGAATTCCACAGCCAGCAATGCTGGCTGTGGAATTCTGGGAGTTGAAGTCCACATGCCTTAAAATGGTCAAGGTTGAGAAACACTGTTCTAAGCTCCAAGCTCTTTCTGGGTAGGAGACCACGATTTATTTATTTATTTATTTATATTTGAATTTATATCCCGCCCTTCTCCCGTAGGACTCAGGGCGGCTGACAATCTATTTAAAATACATACAAAACAATACAAATTTAAAATTAATTAAAAAGAATATTAAATAATTGTCGAATTTAAAATATAATTAAAACCCCCCTAAAAATTACCCTAGGCCAGTCCTGCAAGCTGGAATA
>NW_015390577.1:3077-12375 GCF_001527695.2 Protobothrops mucrosquamatus | reverse complement strand
TATCAAAAGCCGCTGAGAGGTCCAAAAGAACAAGGACAGAGGAGCAACCCCTGTCCCGGGCCCTCCAGAGATCATTTACCAACGTGACCAATGCCGTTTCCGTGCTGTACCCCGGCCTGAAGCCCGACTGGAGAGGGTCCAGATAGACCGTTTCCTCCAGGTGCCGGGGAAACTGCCGTGCAACCACACTCTCAACAACGATGATCTTTCCCCCTTTGGTTTCCACCCGGGATCTTTTTTCAATCAGCCAATCAGAATAGAGCTGGAAGGGACCTTGGAGGCCTTCTAGTCCAACCCCCTGCTCAGGCAGGAGACCCTATACCAGGGGTAGGCAACCTTGGCCCTTTTATGACTTGCGGACTTCCACTCCCAGAATGCCTCAGCCAGGCACGCTGGCTGAGGAATTCTGGGAGTTGAAGTCCGCAAGTCATAAAAGGGCCACGTTTGAAGGCCCCTGTTCCTAGTCTAACCCCCTGTGCTCAAGTAGGAGACCCTATATCCAGACAAATGGCTGTCCAGTCTCTCCTTAACAGCCTCCAGTGTTGGAGCACCCACAACTTCTGGAGGCAAGTCGTTCCACTGGCTGTTTTCACTTGGTTTCTCCTTAGTTCTAGGTTGCTTCTCTCCTTGATTCGTTTCCATCCGTTGCTTCTGAGTGCTTTGGGGAATAGGCTGACACCCCCCCCCCCCTCTTTGGCAGCCCCTCAAATACTGGAATACTCTTTCAGCCTAATCTTTATAAAACCGCCCCTCTGAGCCTCACCTGGGCGCATCCACCCCGCGCACGTTCTCAACGTGGTGGTGGTGGTGGGGTTCTCAGACTACAGTTCCCATCGTGCCCAACCCCCGTTGGGACTTGAAGGATGCGACTGAGTCCCCCTCACGTGGTTGAGAAAGGCTCCCCCTCGCCCCGCCCCCCCACAGTCTTTCCCACCGAGCCCGCCAACGGTTACCTGTCGCCTCAACTGGCCCTCCCGCCGCTCGCTTCTCTTCCCCTCAAAAAGCTTCGACGGTCTCTTCCGGCTCCCCTCAGCTCCCCTTTCCAGTCACACCGGAAGACCGCCCTCCTTCTTGCCTTCTTCCCTCTTTTAATTGGCTGGCAGTTTCCCCGCCCCTAGACGTCGCCTTGGTCGGAAGCCACGCCACTCAAAACACGTAGGCCCAGGCGCTAGTTCTTCCCCTGTAGCGAGCCTACAAGGACCAGCATGCACCACGGCCAGAGTCGCTCTTGCCCCGCTTCCGCCTGCCTTCGGCTATTGTGCTGTGTCACGTCGGCCGGGCGGAAAGGCAAGGGAGGGGCTTCGGAGCTGCGGAAACGTTGCGCCCTTGGAGAATCGCGCCTTACGACGGAAGCGTACTGTGTAGCCCGGAAGTTTGCAGGGTTGCGTGCTTCGCTCCCGTAGATCTTTTCCTCTATATTGCAATGACACTAGATGGCCAGTAATTAGCATACACGCTAATTATCCATTTTTTAAAAAAAGATTATTTCAATCCGCTTCCTCCTCAGCCTATTAGGGCGGCCAGTTGTCCCCTCCGATGAGTTCGAGTCTCATTTTTGTGCAGGGATCGTGAGACACGTGTTGCCCCTGCTTCGGCTCTCAGCCTGGTGCTGAGGCGGATGTAGGTTTTGTTGTCTTTTATTGAAGCGCTCCAAGAAAAGGGATCCTGGCCAAAATGCCAAGGAGCCTCAAATCACAGAATTAATAAAGCTTTATACATTTTCCCTAAAGCAAGAGGCGGGATAAGGTGGCCTATATAAGAAATGTCATCTAATAATCATTTCAACAATAACCTAACAATTATTGTATTGGTCTCTAGCCGTCCCTGTTCCTAAACCTTGGCTAATGGATGCTTCAGGAGTTATATAATACAGGACTTTTCACCCATTGTACCACTTTTAGGATATGGCAATATCCAAGTACCACCAGTCGCCTAGCAAGGTGTCAAAAAATTGATGACCCAAAAAAAAGAGGAAAAAAGTGATGAAGTACAGGTAGTCCTCAATTTACAACAGTTTGCTTAGTGACTGTTCGAATTTACAATGGCACTGAAAAAAGTGCCCCCCAAGCCACAGCCGAGCAAGACACCTGCCTGCCCACCCGGCGGCGCTCTTCCTCCTGTCTGAGGTTTTCATTGTTGTGAGCATTTCTGTTGAGGATTGGCAGCGGGGGTGGGGTGGGGGGTGTTTGGTTTTTATTCCCCCCGTCTTCTGGGTGGTTGCAGCAGGTTTTGGTCACTTCACATGACCCTGGGACACTGTGACCATCATAAATATGAATCAGTTGCCAAGCATCTGAATGTAAATCACAAGACCCTGGAGATGCTGCAACATTCCAGCTGATCGGCGCTTCTTCTGGGCTCAGCAGAAGTGCCAGGATCAGCACCAAGCTCCAGCTGGAGCCTGGCACTGATCCTGGCAGTTCCACTGAGCCATGACAGCCCTGCAGCTGTCTCTCAGGTTTGTGCGGTGCTGCCACCGGTGGTACCCGTACCACTGGTTGAAAGCCCTGATCTAATATACATCCTACTTGCTCCAGGCCATCTCTATTCCTAATTTTTAGCTGAGTCTGCAAAATGCCTAACTCTTCATTACTTTTATCAGCTCTCTTAACCACCCAGCATTGTTACAAGCTTTACACGTGCATATTTCTTGTGAATAAGCATTCTTTGTTCTTGCCAAACTCCCCAATTACAGACTTCCTGGACTCTTTTGAAGTGTATGCCTAATCTTGCTTTGTTTTGGCATCCAGCCCATCACACGTGTACTGGGGTTGTGTAAATCAAGGTGGGATTTCCTCGCTGAGGACTTTTGCAAGCTTGATTTCATGCCTAGGGCTGCTAGAGAGGGAAAACTCCAACAATGTGCCTCCGGATTAAGAGACTCAAAATACTTGAAACTCGCCATAGCCTTTAATCCTAGATAGAAAAGCCAGAGCTTGCTATCACGAGGGGAATGCAAAAAAACCAGGTGACTGTCACCGAACTGGATTTTCAGGGAACTGAATATGTTGAGAAAAAGATGTTTTTGTAGACTAAAGTATTTTTTTATTTTGGGGGGGGCAGGAGAGTATTATTTGTCCGGTCTCTTTGCTGGAAAGGGTAGCAATATAGGTAGTCCTTGATTTACAACAACTGAGCCCAAAATTTTCATTGCTAAGTGAGACAAGTGAATTTTGCCCAGTTCACTATCATTCTTGCCACAGTTGTTAAGTGAATCACTGCTGTTGCTCAGTTAGTAACACGGTTGTAAAGTGACTCGGGCTTCCCCCATTGACTTTGCTTGTCAGAAAGTCACAAAAGGGGGATCACATGACCCCAGGACACTGCAACCCTCATGAGTCAGTTGACAAGCAGCTAAATTTTGATCATGGGGATGCTGCAAGGGTAATAAGTGTGGAAAACAGCCATAAGTCCCTTTTTTTTCAGTGCTGTTGTAACTTCTGTCACTAAACAAACTGTTGTAAGTTGAGGACTACTTGCAGACCTGTGTTCACACATGCTTAAACCCAGGCTGAAGAAAACTCCCTCAACTGTTCATACAATCTGAGACATGTTGCAAAACATCCTAATTTGGGTTGCCTAAGTTGCCTCCTTCCTTAAAACTCTTGACATGCAAGGATTTGGGTTTCTCCCTTGATGGAGTATCCTGGGATAGGACTTCATGGTTACCGCTTATTGCATTAGTTGTCACTCTCAAGGGAAAACCAGACAGAATCGAAGTGGGTATAATAAACCCAGGTCAGCGGATTCAAGGATGACCCGCTAGGAGAGCAGCTGATCCACCCATTTGTTGCAAGGGACAAAGCAAGGACCAAAACCTCGGGGTCTTCTCCAAAACAGCCTTTATTTGCATTGACACTTTTTTTTAACATTTATGTCCACAAACCTGTACAGACTTCTCTAAAAAGGTAAATATGAATTTGTAATAGTTAATATAGATGGGTATTGACAGTCGTTAAATATTATAAAAATAAATCCATTTCACGAAAGCCTTTGATTTTTAATATCCTCCGACATGTTCATGTAACATGGATAAGGCAAAAAACCACAGCCGGCATATTTCTGCCAGGAAGCACTCTTGTTTGGGACAAGCCGCATGGGAACTTACCTAAAAATGCAGAAGAGCATCACGGGATGCTTCTCCGCAAGCCCACGGATCCCAAACAGGGCTTAGCCCAAGAAATTCCAGGTGGATTGTGCCATGTACTTTTCTTATTAACAGGGATTATTAAGGGCAAAATAAAGAACACAAAACAGGACAGCAGCAGCAGCAACAGCAGCGGAGAATGAACGGGGAAATTAGAGCTGGAAACTGAGGCGTGTGCTTTTCCTCCCCCCCCCCCCACATGCTATAAACATCATAAAAATCATTTTTGTTAGAACCTTTTGCTTTATAGGTATTTAAATATTGCTTTACTTTACAATTAAACCCAAACCACTTAAGGATTTGAAAGAGGCAACGTTACAGTAGATCATTAAGTGAGGAATTAAAAACACGACATAAAGAGAACAGCCACATTTGGAACATTAAAATACACGGAATACCACAAAACATAGAAAAACTGAAGAACTACACAGGCACCTGAACTATTGGGATTATTACAATAATGTCTTTTTCAGGATTACAGGCTACCTGAGTGTCAACAGTTAGTAATCCGAAGCTTCTAAATTTTGGGTAAGCACTCTTGAGAATCAAAGAAAAACTTTCAGAAACTAATTCTAGATAGTACTGATTCACGTATTTGTATACAGTATTAACTTGCTTAAATAGATCTCTTATGCTTTAAAACTTATTATTTATGAAGCTTTTCGTCTAATATCCTACTTTGAGGACCAAGGATTTTTAAAGATGCCGAAGAGAAAGCACTCATGTATTGTTCCACCCCAAACTATGCAAAGTGCAGTAGTAATAAACTTAAATTATGTTTATCAAACTCCTCAAAAAGGGCCGTTTCCACCCTTTTCTCTTTACATGTAAAGGCTAACAGTGTAAATCAAATCATTATTAAGCAGTTTAAAAAAAAGAACAACAACCCTATACTTTCCAGTTAATGTCCACTTGTCAGAGAATTTAATGAATTAGTAGTGTTCCATCGATCAAGCATCTTGTTGAAGTGATCGAAAAATAATGCTCATCTGCAGGTTGCGTTGAGGACGAGAGCGAAGACGAGCAAAGGTTTGTGGACATGTTAACGTTTCCGGTGGGATTTATTTCGGAATAGGAAGTTTCATCTTCATTTCCATAGCCTGCTGCTGTCTTGCTATTTTAGAAATGGACTAGTGTGAAAGTCTTTGTGGTTACTTCTTGCTACGATAAGACTGCCTTTATTGTGAAGTCAACCTAATAGCACAGCAAGAAAAGCTATTAATCCACCGTGTTTTATTTACTCCAGTGTCGCAATATAGCATGAGGCATGTGGGTATGGAATTCTTCCTGATGCTGTAGAGTGAGGGGAAAACACCACAATCTGCAAATTAAAAGTTTTGGGTGTCGACCCATAGTCCTGGAGTCAAGCTAATGTATGCACGAGCCTTAATTCAAAACAAGGTACCCAGGTAAACACAATGGAAATAAGCAGCCAATAACTATTTTTTCCACATAAAAAAATATCTGCTTTAAGTTAATACCTATCTTAATATTTAACATGATTATTTCTTTATTTTAAAAGTGCTTTCCCCCCCCTCCCCATGGAATTGTCAAATGTAAGGCAGTGCTTAGGTTGTGAAGGTGGCGCTTATAATAAGTGCAGGTAAAAATGTAAACAAACTAAATGACTATCTTTTTCATAAGGAAAAAACCCCCAATAATAATATAATTAAAGCTTTTAAGGTCATCAAACTTTAGTGTGCGCTTTAATTCTAATCTGTTCTGAAGCTTTATATTTAGTATAGTACCCTGGTTAGAAAGAAAATATACATATATGTGGGAGAATGGGCTTGCAGCTTAAGAATTATTTTCCAGTACGATTAATCATATACAGAGAAACAAATTAGCTAAGTTAACAGCCTCCCACTAATTTCTACTGGACAGCAGATTTTCTGCAGTCTTAATTTCACACTATTTTTGAAATGCAAGGCTCAGCCGGTCACCAAATCATGAACATATACTACAGTATATGCCTCAGTTGGTATAAAAGATAAGTCATGAAGACTTAATGTAAATGTATTTTCAGTAGGGAGTGATTATGCAAAAGATGAAATGAAAAATATTCACCTTTCCTTTAAAACCAGTTTTAATTTCAATTTAAAAGATTGCATTTTCCTCCAACAGCAAATTGGAATTTAGAAAAATCCCTTGCCATTTCTTAAAAAAAAAAAGTCCAACTGTTTTAAAAAATTAATGTGATTCCTTCAAAATATTAATGCAACCCACCTGCATTTGTCTGCCTGCTTAAATTAAGCAAACAGACACTTGGCTTAACCCTTTCCAAAACTTTTACTAATAAAAAGAGATAGCGACTTAATCAAGGGAGAAAAAGTGAGTTTCTATTGTCCCCTATTTTCACCTTTCTGGGGTTAGAACTTGAAATACTATATCATAACAGCTGATCTTTGCATAGCCTTACTGTTCAGATACTAAATTCAGTGGATTATGAGAGCAATATAAACAGCCAATTCTGTAGTGGATGTATAGTGTAAAAACTACCGCTGGAACCAATATTCACTGTTCCTACCAAAAAGCAGAAGGACCCAAGAATTTCTGGACTGGGATACATAATAGATAAATCAATCTATTAACAATAAAATACACACTGATTTGTGGGTAATGTATCACGAAGGAAAATACATTATACAGCGAGACTACTATGATGGAAGTGACTTCAAGAGAGGGACCACTGAAGCATTTTGAGGCCCTAATGCAGTAAATGAACATGAAGCTGCAATATGTAGCAAATTTAGATAACCAACAACATAAAATTTAGAGTTAACTAGTGCTTGTCCAAATCAATTCTCTTAAAAGAGTATTTTATTGCCTCAAGTATTTTCATGGTACCTTTTTTTTTTGCTTGAAATGTAATGAAAAATACTCAAATATTCCTGTATCATAGGCAAATGTTCATAGGACAATAATCCAATCTTTTAATCTTTTCACTGTCCCTTTTAGATTATTATGCTCTTGCTGGTTTACCATTTAAAACAGCAAGGTAAGTTATCTCCAATTTGGCAGATAATAATCTAGTAAATATTAACTTATCTATAACACCCACACATATTGTCAATAACGTGTGTTAGAAATAAAAAAAACCACTCTTTTCCCTCTCAGTTCAAACAGCTCCAAAGTGACATAGTTTTGACATGTTTAAAACTGCAAAGCCTACACTTATTCTCAAGGAAATTCTACCAAGTGGAGATTCATTAAAAGCTTCCATTGTATCATTCAGCATTGGACAGACTAAGAAATTGCTGTTCAAAAATCTGTTATCAGTTGTGATGCAAACAAGTGATTCAGAAAAAAAAGCCCCAAATAAATATGAACTTTTGCAGATGTATCCGAGGCAAATTGAAAGGGGAAGAAGGATGCTCGTGTTATGAAATCAATGGGAAAATCAGTCTCCTAAAGCAGAGCTGCAAACAAACACATTTCTGAACAAAGCAAGAAGTATGATTTCTTACATGATATTTACATGACATCCAAGTTCCTATAAATATCTCCAAAGCCATCTGGTTTTTTTTGAAGACAAAATGTTTTCAAAACTTCAAACACACAAAAATTGGCTGTTATCCACACTTACAAACCAGCCCAACGTACGATGGAGTAGTTCCTTTTTTAAAAATAAAATCACAGATGCTTCATTGAATCAATAAACCACAGTGCCCAAAGACTGAGGCAAAATGGAGAAACTGCTCCTGAAAAATTAAGTCTACTTCGACTGTACGTTGTCAAACTTTTAATAGTTAAGAGCGTTCAAAGATTCCCGTGAATTTTAGTCACACTGGATTTTTGCTAGAAACTTTTTCAATAGGGCCAGCTGCATATCTCTTATGCTTAATGTGTTTCTGTGGCCTCCAAGTTATGAATACTTCAAAGATATCTTTTATTGTACAATTTTATTTTCAAAAAAAAAAAAAAGTACCTATCTTTTCTTTTTAAGAAAGGAGCTATTTTCCCACCGGTTTTAGTGAGTTAATCCTGGCCAAAAAAATAAAATGAAATAAAATATGAAATGATAAATTGAAGGAAGCTAACAAAAGCATGCAAGCATCTTTCCCCATTACATAATTTCATGTTGCAGCTTCAGGAAAATGAGTAACAGCACTTCAGTATTTTGGCAAATGTACATGACAAAACCTTGATCAGTGATTGATGATTTTCATTGCTTTAGGAAAAATATATTATTTTCTTGTCATGACATAGCCCAATAGCCGCTGGACTCACTTAAGTCTACCAATTCTGGGCAAAAGAGCAACTGCATTCAAGGTTTTCAATAGATATCCGGACAATCGAAGAAATTTCTATCAAAATATCCTCCCGAGTATAACCAGTCAGCAGTCCCAGTATATGGATTAGTGCCTTGGTAAAACCATCTGTTGGGGGGGGAACAAAGGTAGAAGAAAGGTAGTTAAATTCAGGAAAAATACAGTCCTCAACTTATGAACACAATTGACCCCAAAATTTCTATTGCTAAGCAAGACAGTTAAATGAGTTTTGCCTATGTTTTTGCCACAATTAAGTGAATCAATGCAATTGTTAAATGAGTTATGTGGCCATTAAACGAATCTGGCTTTCCTCATTGACTTTGCTTGTCGGACGTCGGCAGAGAAGGTTACAAAACGTGATCATATCCAGCATGCCTTCCTCCTCCAATTTTCTCCACAACAACCTGTGAGGTAGGCTGGGCTGAGAGAGTGTCACCCAGCCGGCTTTCATGTCTAAGGCGGGATTAGAACTCACATTCTGCTGGTGATTGGCCCAAAGTCACCCAGCCGGCTTTCCTGCCTAAGGCGGGATTAGAACTCACAGTCTCCTGACGATTAGCCCACAGTCACTCAGCTGGCTTTCAGGGCTGAGGCGGGATTTGAACTTGAATCGTCTTTAATGTTTATTTACTTTAAAGTTTAGTTTTAACTTTTCTGCATTATCTTTAATAATTCCCCGAAGAATGGTCAAAATGCCAGAGGAGGAGAATAACCATCCTCCTCGACAGGAAAATGAGATCCAGGGAATTATAGACTTGTCAGATTGATATCAGTATTAAGGAAGATTCTAAAGCAGATCGCAAAGTACTCAGTCTGAAAGCAACTTAGAAACAGTTATGAATTCAAGGCTGGAGGGACAAGATTCAGTCCTTCAAAAAAA
>NW_015390577.1:0-2125 GCF_001527695.2 Protobothrops mucrosquamatus | reverse complement strand
GAGAGAGAGAGAGAGAGAGAGAGAGAGAGAGAGAGAGAGAGAGAGAGAGAGAGAGAGAGAGAGGCAAAACAATCGAGGAAATCAAGTTTTACTTTATACAGCATATCATTCCTGACTGGGTCCAAAAAAAGGCTGCCTATCTCTTAATGGAAAAGCGTGAACTTTAGAACTAAAAACATAATTAAAAAAAAACACTTATGTAAGATGAGAAAGAAGGCTGCCATGTGACGAGATTCTATATAGTTCCTGGATCCAATCTGGGTCGGTCACCCAGAACCAAAAGGTTCTGGTGAGAGAGAAGTTCCCTGAGGATGGGCTCCAGAACGAGTCCGAAAGCCTGGAAGAGACTAAACCTCTGGTCCTGGTGACTGACCCAGATTGGATCCTGCAACGTTATCCTGACCTGGGGTATTTTCCTGCATTCATATATACCGGTAGTTCCTACTGCAGGCCGCTAAAGTGATCAGCGCCCTTCCCTATTTCCAGGGCAGTGAATTACCTTGTCCTCCAGTCAATTTCCTCTTTTGCACGATCCTTTCGAGCATCTCTTTGCTTTTCTTCTAGCCTCTCTTTTTCTTTGCTTGCCAGATCTAACGGATATTTCAGGAGATTTTTTTTTTAACGAAAAAGGCAAAAAAAAAAAAAAAAGGTAGAGGAAGACATTAAAAAGTACAAACCACAACATAGGACACTTAGTATTTATTTGTATACTCTCTCAATCATTATCCTGAACCTTCAGCTGTCTACTGAGAGTCAAGCCCGAGTTCTGACAAAATACTCAAGAGAAATAAAATCTGCAATTATGTAAATTATATATAAAGAATGGTTGCTGGAATTAGGTATGTCTAGTTTGGAAAGAAGGACCAGGGGTGACATGATAGCAGTATTCCAATATCTCAGGGGCTGCCACAAAGAAGAGCAGGTCAAGCTATTCTCCAAAGCACTTGAAGTAATGGATGGAAACTAATCAAGGAGAGAAGCAACCTAGAACTAAGGAGAAATTTCCTGACAGTTAGAACAATTAAATCAGTGGAACGACTTGCCTCCAGAAGTTGTGGATGCTCCATTTGTCTGAAATGGCATAGGGCTTCCTGCTTGAGCAGGGATTGGACTAGAAGATCTCCAAGGTCCCTTCCAACTCTGTTATTCTGTTATTGGGTATGTGCAAAAGATCCATTTAACTTGAGGTATCTGAGGAGCTGTCTCTTCCCAATGGGACTAGCTCAGGGGTGGGGAACCTTGGCTCTTTTATGACTCGTGGACTTCAATTCCCAGAATTCCTGAGCCAGCCATGCTGAGGAGAAAGGGAGAGGTTTCCAAGCTGAGCCATGCTGGCTCAGGAATTCTGGGAGTTGAAGTCCACGAGTCATAAAAGAGCCAAGGTTGCCTACCCCTGGACTAGCCCATCCCACGGAAGAGGTCTGATATGGATCCCGTTTGCTAAGGAATTCCAGTGGGTGGGGCCAAGGAGAAGAGTCTTTTTTGCTGTGGCTCCATCCCTGTGGAACACTCTACCACTGAAGGTGAGAACTTGGCCTTGGGGAAGGATATTAAAACTTGGTTGGCTTGAGGCCTTGGGGATGGGCATATACTGCTGGAGGTAGTTGACAGGGTAAGAAGACCTGATCCCCGTGCCATCCCTCTCTTTGTCTTCGTGTTGTATATAGTTTAAAAATGTTTTAATATTTGGGAATTTTTTTGTCATCCTCCAATGCGAAATTGTATCAGAATAATTATGAAAGATTGTGGAAATTGGTACAAAAGGACTTACTAATGTGGAAAAAACTACAGCTTTCTTTGCTGGGTCGTATAGCGGCCGTTAAAATGAACATTCTGCCTAAGTTTCTTTTTTTATTTCAGATGATACCTATATTAAAAAACGAACTTAACTTGAAAGAATGGCAAAGAGATTTGAATCGTTTTATCTGGGAAGGCAAGAAGGCGAGAGTTAAATTTAAGATTATTCAAGATACTAGAGAACGTGGAGGACTTAAAGTACCAAATCTGACACTCTATTATGACTCTTGTGCATTAACGTGGATGACTGACTGGATTAATTTGTCCAACAAAGGGATTTTGAATGTCGAAGGATGGGACTTGTACTTTGGGTGGCATGCTTATCTTT
>NW_015390576.1:32817-35317 GCF_001527695.2 Protobothrops mucrosquamatus | reverse complement strand
AAGTAAAATAATAGAACAATAAAGTAAACAATGAAAAATGAGCACAAGAAGAATATATCAATATGATAACCAAATATATGGATGGGTGTAGAACAGAGAGCAATGAGGGGAGGTGAAGTCTGCCACAATCCAGCAGCCACTTCCAGTGTGGCCCTATTTGGCCCCAGGCCAACTAGCTGAGCCAAATCTTCAGTCTCTTGTGGAAGGATAGGAGGATGGAGGACAAATTTTGCTTTAGACGGTAAGATGTTCCAAAGGGTGTGTGTTGCAGCAGAGAAGATTCTTCTTCCGGATCCCAATAGAGTTCTTTCACTAACAGGATCCAAAAGAGGCCCTCTCTGCTACCACGAGTAGGACGGGCTTGTCCTAATGGGACAAGGTGGTTCATCAAGTAGCCTGTACCTGTGCCATTAAGGACTTAAGGTCATAATCTTGAACTGCACAAGGAAGCAGATCAATAGCCAGTGAAGTTCATGGAGCAGAGGTGTAATATGGACCATTGTATGGGCCCCAAAGGCTGCTCTTCCTGTTGCACTTTGCACCAGCTGAAGCTCCCGAATGGAGTACAAGGGTAGCCCCATATACTGACTAGTGAAAGCTGCAGCAGCATCATTCAGACCATAGATTGCTGGGAGACCTGACCTCAGGAGAGCAGGAACTGTAGTAAATGGCAGCACCTGCTGCTTTAGCAATGTTGGCAACAGGAAACATGCTATTCCAAGTCTGCTTAGAAGCAGAAAGGCAGATCTAGTTGTATGAAGGTAGCAAATATGTCTTGTTTCCTTGGTTGATTGTAATGCCCGCTTTTACTGCTAACAGCCAACACCTCATTTTTACAGATTATTTGTCATTAATAGTACATAGGCATATGAGTGTACATACAGATACTAGGTTCTGCATTTCCAGTAGAATTCAGTAGCTCTCTTCAATTCTGCTATATAAGAGGACTTAAAAAACAAGCACCTGAAATAGCCTAGCTGCTAAACGAGAGGTATCATAGGATATTTAGTGATATCCAAAGCAAAACAAAACTTTTTAAAAGTGCTGGATACTCTGGTATTCTGCAGTATTGGAAGTGTGTGTCCTAAGAAAGGGATTTGGGATATTTTTTTTTAAAAAGGCAGAAAATCGATAAAAAAGATAAAGGGAATAAAAAGTAAGGATGATAAAATCCTATATTGTCCTCTTGAACTGCCTTCAATCACTTCTCCAGGTGTTGGACTGGTATCCAAGATTCTGCTGGTTAGTTCTTGACTTAACAAACATTCATTTAGTGACTGAAGTTGCAACAGCACTGAAAAGGACACTTACGACCAGTCCTCCCACTTATGATCATTGCAGCATCCGCACAGTGACGTGATCAAATTTGTGCCCTTGGCAACAGGCATATATTTACGATGGTTGCAATGTCCCGGGGTCATATGATCACCATTTATGACCTTTCCAGCTGGCTTCCGGCCAGCAGAGTCAGGGGAAGCTAGATTTATTTGCCTAAAGTCTGTGTCATTCACATAACAAGTACAATGATTTGCTTAACCACTGTGGTAAAAAATATGGTAAAATTGGGTTTGACTCCTTAACAGCCACCTTGCTTAACAGTGGAAATTCTTGTCCCAATTGTTGTTGTAAGTCACAGATTACCTGTAGTCCATCTTGAGTTACAGAAGCTCATGGAGGACTTTGGACTAGTCATAGCTTACCGTCCCATAGCTTATTGTTTCAGGGAAAAAATAGGAAGAGAGGACCCTTAACATGTTGCATTGAGCGCTTAAATGAAAGGCAGCATATAACTCTAATATACCAACAAATAAAATAACTGCTGCTTTGTGTAATTTTTTAATGTTCTCAAATGAGTCTTAGGATAAGAGCAGTTTGAGAACTGTATCATAAAGGTTTTTGAAGCTGTAATCTAATACATACTCATAATTTAGAATCCTTTAAAATAAAGTCCCTTGATTTTTATCAGCTATAATGGTGCATACAAAATCATTATTAATGTAGTCTGCCAATTTATTCATTGTTCCAATTTGAAATGAAACATTAGGACTTTTTGAATTTAGATTTTCAAAGACAAGCATATATATTTGATAGTGAAAATTGTAAAATGTTCCCCCCCAAAGTACCATAAACTATAACAAAGGCGTATTTGCTATAGAAACAAAGTGAACACCTTTAAATGTATTAACAATATACTATTTAATATCAGGTTTAACATTAACCCATATATCATGACACATATTTACATAGGGTGTTGCGTAATGCAGTCTGGTATTAATTCAGAGCTTTTTTCTTGTATTTTATTTTTTTTATATATATTTAACATTTTTTATGGGTGCCTTCCAATAGAAATAAAGGGTCTAAAGTTTTTTCCCCATGAAATCAATGCATGTGCTGCCCTGAAGAAAACAATTCTGATTATAATTTCTTTACATTTTCTTGTAGTTGTTCTGTATTATAGAACTTCAGCTTAGGGTTTGTTTGTTTTTTGTCCCATTGGAGA
>NW_015390576.1:8084-32498 GCF_001527695.2 Protobothrops mucrosquamatus | reverse complement strand
TGTGCTTCACTTGCTAATAGCTCCACAGCTTTTCTAAAGTACTCTTTCAACTAAAGAGGCATTTCTTCACACAGAATAAACAGTGCAGCACAAAAGCCTGTTAGATAACTATCCATGGATTTGAAAAGCTGCCAAGCAGATGTTGTTGTTGGAGCTGGCCCAGACGAGATTGGGCAAGGCAAATTCTAGTGGGGGAAGAGGTTATATACAACCAAGATGCTTTCTCTGCATCGGTTGGATAGTGTTATGGAAGTAGGAGGTTCTTCTCGCAAACAAAATCCATAGTTGTTGGCCTCGTGCTCACTCTTAAAGACAAACTCTTCAACTGTAAATAAATGAGGAGTGAAAAAAGTTCCTTCCTCTTACTATCCATATGGGAATGAATTTGAATGTTCATCCAGCCGCCAGAGACTTCTGGTTCATATTAAATTGGCTGTGTGTGATTTTTGAAAGGCCTACAGAGAATTTGCTTCATACCTATCAACATATGTAATGAGCGCTGCTGCTCAGACGTTTACCAGAACTTGTAGGTTCTGCTGTATTGCTGTAAATTAGGTTGTGCAAATTTAAGACAAAATACTGTTTTGTTTCCTGTTGCCTTTTGATTTAATTTTTTCCTATCAAGACTTTTTTTCCTTATTAAGATATGACAAATATCAAGTGTTAGAGTAATTTGTTATGATTGGGGGTGAGGAGAACAACAGTAGAATTTCATGCAGGCCACTAGTAGATTGGACTGAAACTAGAATGATCTGTTCTATTGCTTCAAGAAGCTATTTCAGATATTAGAAATGTGTTTTTAAAAGCATGAGGAAAATCACCACCACTCACCACTATCGCGAATATCCTTTTCTCTTCTTCTGAAATTCATTGAAAGCGGTTTCCTCTTTGATGGCATTAAGCTATATTTTAATCCATATACTCCATGCAAGTTTTTTTTAATTACAATACATATCATTTATGAATTATAATAAATACTGTTTATAATAATGTTTATTATTGCTTTTTATATCAGCTTTTTACTTGAAAAGCTCAAGTCTATTCTTATGCAGAATAACTCATTATAGATATTGCCAAGTTCTATTTTGGTCAGAAATGTACACTTCAATAGTCATTATTATTTTGCAAACATCGCGATAGATTTTAAGCTGACCTGAAGCAAAAATAATCTTTTCTTTGATTGTACTCTCCCATCTATTCGTTTGATTGATGCCCCTGTGATGGACTATGGTCGAAAAAGGAGAACATATAACTTCTTCATTCTTTTGCCCCAATTTTCAACAGATTGTAATTATGGTAATAAACCTGGCATCAAGATTCCTAATCTCTGCATCAAAACAGTCTTCTAGGTGCATTGCCAAGTATGGGAGACAGTAAGTAAAATTAGGTGTCTCCTACCCTCAGGAACATCGGCAAATACAACTGGGGCAAAGTATTTGGCATTGATAGGACATTAATAGATCCGTAAAGATAATCCAGACAGCCTTGTTGTGGTTCAGGGATGACCCACTTACTATTCACTGTGGATAATACCCAATTATACAGTACATCTCTGCCTCTGTGGACCTCTTATCCCAGTGCCTGGAGGTTTTGAGATTCTGGATGGAGGACAGCAGTTTGTAGGTGAACCCTGGCAAGACTGAATGGCTTTGGGTTTTGGGCCCTCCAATTCCTGCCCCAGACAGACCTGGTGCACTATCTGGGGTTACTCCTGCTTGAAGAACAGGTAGCAGTTGTGGCTAGGAGAGTCTTTGCACAGATTCTTATTGTATGTCAATTGCGCCTGGTCTTGGGTCGGGGCTCTGGTCATTGTCACTCATGCCCTAGCCATCTCCTGTTTAGACTTCTCTAATGTGCTGTTCATGGGGCTGACCTTGAATAATATTCCAAAGCTTCAGTTGGTGCAAAATACAGTGGCGTGGACAGTTATATGTGACCCTAGAATGGAACATGTTACATATCTGCTCCATGAATTGCATTTGTTGCCAGTTTGTTTCTAGGTCCAATTCAAGGAGTTGGTTTTGACTTATAAAAGCCCTTCGTGACATGTGACCAGGTTATCTGAGGGACTGCCTCTCCCTGATTATATTTCTTTGTCCCAATAGATCTTCCAGAGAAGTCATGCTGTGGGTCCATCTGCACTTGGCTGGTGTCAGGACCTCTTTATTTCCAATTTGTATTGTGATTACCTGAAAGACCAAATTCTTTTTCTGTGCAATTATTCTTTCTGTATATATGTGTGGTTTGGGCCAGAAATATTGACCAAAATGGGTTCTCTTCCATGAAGTCATTGATAAACATAAGCAAAAGGCTTATTTCAGTTTACTATTTCTTCCCTTTTCTCCTCCATATTTTTTTTTGCAGGGATAAATCCTCAGTTCATGAAACAGGAAGTGTGAAAAATTTATGCAGAGCCATAGCAAATGGGTAGTTTGAATGATCAGAATGAATTGGGAGAGAAATAGTCTTCCGTTCTCTCTCACACCATTTTCCTTGAGCTGCTTAGAATTGAAAAATGGAGGTGCAGTCATATCTGTTTCTTCTTCCCCATGCTGATCCACTTTCCCACTTGCTCTTTGTAACACCCCAGTAGGAGACATAGAGATTGTGTACTGTTTTTTTTGTAATGTAAAGCCAGCAGGAGAACTGGAGTAGACACTAGGACAGTGGTTCTCAACCTTTTTAATGCCGCGACCCCAACCGGTCGTAAGTCGAGGACTAAACCGGTCGTAAGTCGAGGACTAAACTGGTTGTAAGTCGAGGACTACCCAACCGGTCGTAAGTCGAGGACTTTCCCTGCCCGGGAGCGTCGCGCATGCGTGGTTCCGCCCCCTGCGCCGGCCGAGGCGTAGCTGGCAAGCGGCAGAGATGGAGCAGGCCGACCACCAGCTGGCCCAGCCCAAGGGAGGTAGGTAAGGCACCCGCCGGAAAAGGGGGGGAAATGGCAGACAAAAATGGCGGACAAAAAAATGGCGGACAGCCTTGCTTGGTGACCCCCATGAAATGGTTGATCGACCCCAAATGGGGTCCCGACCCACAGGTTGAGAACCACTGCACTAGGAAGAAAGAATTAGCTACCTTTACCAGGAGAATCAGTAACAGGAGATTATGGCAGCCACATGATTTTTCCTGGAATAAGTGTCTATGATTTTCTGTATAAGCCTGGACAATTACACCATCTCTCCCCTCCCTTTTGGCTTTCTTCCCCTGAAAATATAAGTGTTTTTAGGAGAAGAATACAAATAAAAATATTCATTTAGTGACTATTTAAAGTTACAATGGCACTGAAAAAAAGTGACTTACAACCAGTCCTCACACTTGCAACTGATATAGCATCCTCATAGTCACGAGATCAGTGTTTGGGCAATTGGCAACCAGCATGTATTTATGCCGGTTGCAGAATCCTGGGGTCATGTGATCACTATTTGCAACTTTCCCAGTTGGCTCCTGATAAAGTCATTGGGGGAAGATGGATTGGCTTAATGACTGCATGTTTCATTTAATAACTGCAATGATTTGCTTAACTGTGGCAAAAAATGTTGTAAAATCAGGCGTAATTTGCCCAAGGAATGTTCAGTTCCTTTTGATTCCTCCTCTCCAAATAGACTAATTGTTACTTGTCCTGAATGTGATATCTTGAATGTGAGGGCAACAACAGTACTTTTGTTATTAGAGTGTAATAAAAGGCAGACATTGGGAACAGTAGTTTTTCAATGAACATTCCTCTCATGAGAAGGACAGAACAAAACTACATTAGCATGAAGTATGTGGGTGAGCTCTTAGTCTCATGAGGTTCACATCTGGCTCCAAGGTAACATAGATATTTCTTATAAAATTGTTTATCTGAATCAAGTTATAATTTGAGTGCATACCGATCATTAGTTTCAAACAAGTACTTTTCAACTTCCTTCTGCATATTCAAGTTATGACTTCACTGTGCTGTGAAAATCTAGAAAATTGGTTTAATATAGTAAAGAATATTAATGTAATGATGAGCAAGCATTTTGCACTAATATAGTCTTCATATTTTATCATCAGTTATTAAATATGATAGACCACCTAGCTTTTGAATAACATCAACCTTCCCAAGTCTGATGCTTCCAGAATGTGTTGGACTTCATCTCCCATAATATGTTCATCTGGTATGATCATTACTCATGCTGATAGAACTTAATGAGAGTTTAAAAAAAGACATATATCTGCCAGACATCAGACCAAAGAAGATTGATAAATTATTGGTTTCTTGTTTGGGTTTAAAAAGTTTACAATATGTGTTAATAGACATCATATGCATATGGTAGTTCCTTTAGGGATAAAAAGCTCATTTGAAGCATTTTTAAACAAATATGTAAACTATAAAATGCAATGTGGATAAAAAGTAATTTCTTTTTAAAACTAATGTGCCATATGTTTTAGCAATATGGTCACATTCAGGTATGCACACTCCTGTAAGATTTTTTGGGGGAAAGCTGTGCATGGACCCCATTGTTTAACAGTTTGAGACACTTTGCTTACAAATAATTTTAGCAGATGTTTAGTTGAACATATGTATGTTGATATGGTAGTTTTTTTTTCTCTTTTCAAAATCCTTATTTAATATCAAGAGAAGACTCCTTTCTTTCATTCTCAGACTTACCTAGTTAACCCACAACTATTGTAAGCATAATTGTGTATACTAACTCAAATATAAAGTGGAAAGGGCATAGAATTTCAAACTTTCATCCAAGTCTTTGGGAAACTGTTGTACGTTCCATGAGGTGAAATGGGCAGTGGGCTATCTCTCTAATATTTATATACTTAGTTACTACTAAAGATAAATACTTTGGTTTGGCTCAGTGTAAAAGAAGAACATGTGAGTTCTAATTTAGCTAGCTCTGAATCCTGGATTTTTTAAACTTATCTAATGACTGTGCTATTCTGGGCTCAGTCCCTACAAGATCAACTCTCTCTCCCAACCGCTTTGATCCTGGTAACTAAAGTTCATTCCATAACTCAGGTCAGACAGAAATGATGCATTGCATCACAGCTGCTTTTATGAAAGTGTTTATTTCATATCTGAAATGTTTTTAATATACATGTGCTTTGCTATGACTTGCAGGAAGAGATACAAAGCAGTTTTACTGGAGGCAAAACAGCCACCTGTGAAAACTAATTGGAGAAATTGCATTGTGTTGGTATCTGTGGGAAGAATCCGGCAGGAAGAAAGTAAATGTTCTTAATCTGAAAGCCAATTACCTACATGACAAAATGTCCTCCTTCAGTAAGACAGTAATTCAAAATAGTAGGGGGGATGGGGATTGATTTGGAATAGGTGAGAGTTGGGCAGAAGCAGGTTACCTCTGCCCCTGAATTAGCATCTATCTTCAAAAATTCAAAATGGGCAATGTTAAATTATTTAATCAAAGATTATACTTGAGTACATTCATGGTATTATTTTTGCCACTGGCCAGTCTTTCCTCCATTTTGGGGTTTTCTCCCATCATCAGAGTAAGGAATACCATAATAGAAAAATAGTCACCAGTCTTGCACCTGGCATGGATGAGAATTAATACTTAAAATATCTGGATATTGTCATGTTGCTTATCCCTGTGGTATATCAAGGACTAGTATTTTGTTAGCGGTGAACAACCACGGCAAGTTCTGTTGTACTTTTACAGAAAAATGCTGTTGTGAGTATAAATCAATTATCCATCTGTACTTTTGCATGTGGGGAAAGAGTAAGAAGAAATTGTACCACATAAAAAGTAGTGGTAACTTGGCATGTAAACCAGGTCTTCATATTGTGAATATGATATTACTGGTAATGCAGTTTGATGTTTTCTTCCCAATATCAACTCTATATTTTATTACGGTTTTTTTAAAATTAGCTTCCCAGCTGGTTATCTTCTTGCTTCTGTTTATACATTTGCTTTCCCTTTTCTGTGTTTAGTATTTCACACATGTCTTTCATTTTATCATTTCATCTTTTGTTTCTGTGGAATTTGAGTTACTTGGATAGTTTGCACAGACGTGCTAACAGATTTTATGTCACATATTTTTTTTCTTATAATTGTGACAAAGAAGTCACAAGTGGCTATGCTTCATGCTGCATGTTCCAAAAGGTGCTTTGCATGCTGCCTATCATAATGTTGTCTAGATACTTTGTAAGAATGTGTGGGTGGTATTTCTGTAGTAAGTATTGCGCAGTAGTATAGTAAATGACCATGCAAAAGAACAAATATATCCCACAATCTAGCTTTTTCATTCTTTCAAGATCATTTGAGATTCTTTCTCTGATTTGCTGTGCCTGAGGGAGTGACCAGTTTGAAATTTCATCCTATTGTATTTAACTAATTGAAAACAAGCAGTTTCATGATTTCTAATTTGAGCAGTCTTGACGAGCCTCATGATGTTTATACTTCGTTTTGTCCATTGCAAAATCAAGTTATGGAAAATAGATATGTAGAGGGCTATAGCAGTAATGCGATCATCCTGTGAACAAGAGGGGTTACAAATGGATTTATCCATAGGTAAGCAATATGGTGCTCTTGAGTGCCAGTGTGCCCAATTTCATATTATTGTCACCCTTCTCCACAACATTTTTGTGTTAATACATTTTAACATTGAGGTGAGATGGGTGGCAAACAAATCTAATAAATAAATAATTTAAAAATAATGTGCAATAGGAGATAGCATTATATTGTATAGATCAGTTTTTATAATCTGCTATTGATAAATGTTGGACATGTGAAATTCAATCTGACTTAGTGGCAATCATTTTATGGGACTTGCTCTAAAGTAATTAGTACTCAATCCTATGCCCACTTATTTTGATTTTGGTTTTATTTTGATCTCCCAGTGATCCTTGTACCCAATGTTTGTTTGTTTGTTTCTATTATAATTTAAATTATAATAGAATAATTAAATTATAATTAAATTATAATAGAAACAATTATAGTAATAGTAATTTCCAGTAATGGAAATATAAGCGAGCTAACTCCAAAGGACTACTTCACCAGATAGAAAGTGTATTCAGCACCTTTTGTTTGTATAATCTCTTGAAGTTTAATGCAGGACTTGTTGAAGTGATAGTTTGTTTGCATATCATTTGCTGCAACCAGAATGACTGGTTATTCTGGTCAGAAGAAAATAGCACTGACATCATGTGATTCTGGAAGAATTAAAACCACATTGGAACTTGGCCTTTCACTACCCAAGGGTCTGGCAGCAGTCTCCGGGTTGGCTGGGAGCCCCATTGAGTTTGCTGGTATAATCAGTTGACTGCTAAGCTGGACAGGCTGCCCTGATTTTTGATAGTTGGGGGTGGGTGGAAATGCTGTGTCTAAAAGAATAATGGGCAATAAGCCACCAGTGTTCTTCATAGAATAGTTGTAAAGATTAATTAACCCTTTAGCTTCTTATTTAACGAACAGTAAATCTTAAATCATATTGTGAAATGGGAAATCCTTTTTTTATATATATAGTTTCACGTATAGAAGTGCTATATTTTAAACAATTGCATCTGGTTAAAAAAAAGCCAGTTGAAAATCTTTCTTTCAAAATCTTTAAGAAATAAATTCTTAAAGAAACTCTCTAATAGAGAGTTTAAATGCATTTAATTGAATTACATACATACATCAATAATTATTCAAAAATACATTTATATAAATAAATAATAAGGACTCTTATTCAAGTTGTTCATTATTACCAAAAAAACACATATCACTAATTATGAGAAGAATCAACTTTGCAAAATCTCAGATAATTGTTCTGTATGTTTTGAGTCCGAGAGTGAGCAACACAGAGAATTAAAACAGTAGGATTGAGGAGAGGGCCCCGCAAAAATGTAGCAATGTCCCTTAGAAGGACATCTCTTCAAAATTTGAAGGACTAGGGTACCTTCAGTTCCACTTGCTTGGCATGACAAATTGAACAAGAAAATAAATTTACTGTCTATAGATGAAATCTGAAACTTAGATGTGAAGGAAATACTGTTTATCATTAGTTCAATTTGTGAATGGTTTAGATTTGGATCCTAGCTATTTGCTCAGTCCACAGAAAAATAGCTCTTATGAAAGAATTTTTGTAAGAATAGTTCTCTTTTCGTAATGGATTTTTTTGTAAAAGAAGCAAAAAGTTAGGATTGAAGCTGTAGTGTATGTGTAGTATTCCTCATTTTTCTTATATTAATATTTAGTTAATATAAGCTGTGAAACATTTGATTTTTTCCCCCCTGTGGAGCCACAGACTGAGGAGGAGTCATTAAAACAGTTGACAGTTAGGAACTATTTGGAAATATTTTCCAGATTTGGATCAATTTCTTTTCCTGATTTACCTTTGCATCCTATGAATATGGTAAAAGTGGAGTAACTACTGAACAGAAAAAAGAATAAATCATACTTCAAAGTGAATGGTAGAATGGAATATAACTGGATTTGTTTCAGAGGTATTTCTAAGGCTTTTTAATGTGTGTGCATGCAGACACATGTGTGTGAGTCATTCTTTGCTGAACAGAAAGAGACTGTCTTGCTATTTGCATGCAAATTATTTTTGGAGATTCTTCAGGGATGAAAGCAGCGGAAATTCTTGGATATCTTGGAGCAAATCCTGTTGGTTAGCTCTAGATCTTTTGCACCTGCAAAGCCAGCTAATAAACTGATTGCTTACTAAAGCCATTATTACCTGTCTCCATTTCCATTTTTTATCTTAGATGTCACTGTCGCATAGTTGTACAGAATGAAATATGTTCATAAAATTCTTAGGATTATAGAAAGTATATCTTTTCTTATAGAAAATTTAACAGAATGTATTATATAAGGGTTGTGCAAGAAAGTAAGTTGGTTTCATATATTGAATTTCAAGTTATTCTTTGTTCATTTTTCTCAAGTTATTTATTACTGATTTTCAAATGAAGGGGAAGAAGCAGGAAGTAATATGTGTTATGCCAGTTTTTAAAAAAAATGATAGTTCCAGTTAATGCAGAAGTCCAAGACCATTGGCTCTGGTAACCGATGATAACGGGGGGCATGTCTTAACAATATAGGTGGACGATTATAGTACTTTTGTAGAAAGCAATATTTTTATTGGGATGTACAATTTTTATTGGAATATTTTGATTTTAAACAAATATAGAAGACAATTATGTGAATTTAAAAATATATTATTAATTTATTGTGTTTACCTCCTGTCCCTCTCATGGCAGCATACACACATCTATTCTTCTTTCCTGTTTTATCTGTACAATTGAAAATACAAATTTAATTATGATTGAGTAGAATTTTAAGTCTGGCCTGTTTAAAATCTCAGAAGTTAATTATAATAAAGGTACCCCTTGCTTAATGTTGTAGCAGTCATGTGACATACTTTAGGACTGTGTCATGTAGCAACAATTCCTATTCTCAATTATTCTTGGTTAGTGAGGACCACATGTATCTAGGAGGAAATAACATAGTATCCCCAAATGTATGTGGAATGCCTTTGTTTCACCCACAATAAATAGTGTCAATTTTAGTTATCCTAGAGGAGTGCTAATTAGAGGCTATGAAGTCTAAAGAATTGTAATTTGTAATGTTTCTGCATTCATACAATCATCCACGGATTTCATGCAATGTTTTCTAATCTCTTTGCTTGCTTTCTGTCCTTTTTTATAGGATAGTAATACAAAATAATATTTAATAGGTTTCAAAAATACTTGTTTTTCTTAATTCTTCAATATTCCATAGAAATTATAGTACGTTATTCTGCCTCTCAGTAATAGTGAAAAATGCTTTGTTACTATTATATGTTAACATGTGCTTGACTAGAAATGTGGTAGAGAAATAGAAATAATACTTTAAGTTCACATCTGTTATCTGCTTTAGCAGACAGTATTATTTTATTCCATCAAAAAAGTAGTAAAAGATGTATTGGATAGCTTTGCTATGGGCTCTATGAGACACAATTGGATTTTATTAAAATCTAATTAAAATATTCCTCCATAGTATCTGTTGCCTCTTTTATTTGTTCATTGAAATATAGAACAGGAAGAAAGATCATGCAAGCTTCAGATCCATAAACATAGGTGATTTTGTTTATTATTCTTTTCTTTTAGTTTCCTGTTCAAAGTGCTGTTTCATAATATAATGTTAATTTTATACCATGCAAAATGAGTAGTTAAAGCTAAGTTAGTTTTTTCCCCCTGAAAATGATGTTAATCAAACACAATTTCTCTATTTTTTAATTTTCATAAAGTTTGACTTATTAAAACTTTGTGATAGCTTCATGAGTTAATTTTTCACCATCTTTATGTATGAAATTGTACAGGTTTTTTTTCTCAGCAGCTGTAAACTTGGTTTGACAATTTAGCCGAGACTATTTAATTAGTAAGTGGGTGTGGGTAGTGTGTTGGGTTCACACAGTGGATTGAGTGTGATATGTTTGATTTTGGGTTAGGTTATTGTGTGGACAAAGCCATTTTAGTTTATAAGCTACACTTTATGGTGCAGTGTATAAACTCAGCCTGCTGTGGTTTATTTCAATACTTTCATGATTAAGTAACGGTCAACTCTGCAATGAACCTGGCTGAAGCCATCTTGCTCGTTTTCGGTTCGGAGTTCTACTTTGATTGGTCTCATCTATCGGAACCATGACAATAACTATGTTAGGTGTGGTATGTGAATTCAATCACTTTTAATTTCTGTCAGCCTCTCCATTTGGAAACTAGTTACTATCTTACAATAATCACCTAGTTTTAAGAGGTATGTGTCATGGAAAAATAGGGGAGGAATATTGATTCTCACCACTGGCAAATTCTTGGTTCCATAGCAGTAGGGGAACTTAATCAGCAATATGGAATTTACTCAGATTAGCATGTTATTTATTAAAAAAAAATATTGATAGAGAGATGCACACAAAGATAAAGAAATTCAAATAATATTCCTGTGCATTCGCTTAAAACATATACTCTGAATGAGGGGAGCCATTTTGGTCTAGTCTAGTGGGTAAGGGATCAGGCTAGAAACCAGGACACTTGAGTTCTAGTCCCAGTTTAGGCATGAAAAAAAGATGGCAGGTCACTTTCTTTTGCAAACAATGGATAAACAGTTGGCCTAAAAAGTAGACTTTGCATTTAAAGGAAATTGTTAGAATGTAAAAAAAATAATAGAATACTGTTAAGACAGCAGTCCCCAATCTTTATGGCTCCATGGATCAGCAGTAGTGGTGGCGGGGGTGGGCGAGAAGGGTATGTTTTTGTGCATGTAACCTAATCCCACGCATGTGCAAATGAAACTTCACACGCTTGCCCGCTGCTTGCACAGCCTGGTTGCCAACAGACCATGGCTGGAACTCATCTGCAACCTGGAGGCTGAAGACCCCTGCTCTAAGAGATATTGAGAAGGAAAGGATTTATTGGAATGGAAGCTTTGAGATTATTCTCAAAGCTCAAATGCATAGTTCAGTTAAGGCCTTAATTCTGGCTTAAAATGAGCAACTACAAGGACCTTGAGTGATATCTCTGTGTTCACAGAACCTATATATAGCCTTGGTTTATCGAGTAAGTCTACAAGACGAAATCTGCTCGTTTAGAAGCCTGAAGTGCAGTGTCACCAATATGCTCATAATCACTCTAACTTTGGCTACTGCAACATGCTGTACATGTGGCTGCTGTTGAGGACCACCTGGAAAGTTCAGGTGATCCAGAATGCAGTAGATCACGCAGTTTGAGGCACCTGCGGTTTCCCTGTGCTATTCCACTGCTGTGAAAATTGCATTGGTTTCTAGTTTCTTTCAAGATACTAGCTGCTAACTTTAAAGCCCTATGTGGCATAGGGTTAGGAAAAAATGTGGATTACTTACTGGAAAAAACATTAGGAAAAATGGAAGCATATGGCACTTCTTAAAAAAAAAACTTTATAGAGATATAAATAATAAATGGGCATTGTTGCCAATGTCTTGCCTGCATCGGTGTTTTAAAGTCAACTAGAAGATAGGAACTGAACATCAATTTCTAAATCTGGGGGACAGAATTGCATTGGCACCTTGAATTGGCTCTTATCTTTATTACACAATGCCTATTGAGATTGTCAAGCCAGGAAAAGTTCTGTGCTTCTATTCTACATCAGAAGTCAACAAGAAATTGCAAGCCAACAACTAAACCCTACTTCATTTTGTGAAAATAGTATTGTATAGCGTATCTCCTATACAATTATTTGTGTAAAAAATTCCGCATTTTCGGTTTTCTGAATCTTATCATTAATAGACTAAGTCCCATACATGCTTACTTTTCTGTGACTTCTTCCCATTGTCTGAAATCAACCATTGAATTCCTTATAATCTCTGAAGAATATTAACCCATCAGATCTCTTTAGATGGTACACTTGGTTCTCAGCATAATTTCTCAATTGATTGATACTAGAAATCATGAATATGTCTTAGAGAATTTGTAGGAAAAGAAAAACCTTATTGTAATGTCAACTTCAGATACATAAAATGAGATAACCTTATGGGTGGTGGAACAATACCCTTTAGGAAAGCTGCTGGTCCTCATCAAATATACAGTATGTGGCATAGATTTCTGTTATGGATTTTGGAATATGGGTCTTTAGGTCTATTCTATGATAGCTAGATTGCAGTGGAAATAATGTAATAGAAGGGCGTGGTTTTGTGTGCTACCTACATCCCGCGGATGGGGCTTTGCTTGTTTGTGCAGACTGGTTGCTGGCATGCCGCAGCCTGGTACTGGTCCACAGACCGGGGGTTGGGGACTCCTGAGTTAAACAATATATTTTCCTACTTTTTTTTTTAAAAGAAGTTTGTACATTCTGGCTTTAAGATACTAGACAATCCCATTGGATTATAATTTCAGAGATATTTCCTTATGTAAATAAAGAGTAGGTAGGCAAAAAACAGTGGGAGTGGGACGGATTTCTGATTTCCTGTTGGGAGTGGGACGGATTTCTGATTTCCTGTTGAGATTCCTTCTGGGAATCTGGCAGAAAGCATCAGAAATTTCCCTCCTTCCTTCCTTTTCCTGCCAGCTTTCCCCATTTACTTTGTTTGTAGAAAGATTGCAAGGAGAATTTCAGTGTGGAAGCCAGCAGGAACTTGGCAAGTCCAAGGACTGCAAGCAGGTAACTGCCTACAGCCAAGTGGGAGGGCAAGGAGGTATACTGTACAGGAATGTGGGTCAAGGTGGTGTGAGAGCTGCCATGTGGGTTGGAGAGAGTAGTATGTGTCAGAGAGGGTGTCTGGGTGCTTTGTAATGTGTGAGAGGTGCCACACAGATAGTTCCAGTGTGCGAAGTAGCAGCATGGGTTGGAGAGGATGTGCAGGTGCTCCTTCCCCCTCCCTCTTCTTCCTTTCTCTTCCTTTTCCATTCCAACAGACAGGGTAGGGATCAAGGAGTTGTGGAGAGTCACTGGTAAAATGTCATTGAATGTTCAAAATAAGCTTCATATGACAGCAGCAGCAGCCTGGCAAAGCTGAAGCCACAACTTCCCAAACTTCGTTCTTTTGGGAGTCATGGGTTTGGGACATATTCTGTAAGTTAACCCATTTGAGGTAACTTGGTTCAAACATTGTGGCCCTAAAGTGCACTGTTTTGCCCAGTTAAAAGTTACAGGAATGAGAATTTTAGTAGTATAAAGGTTCAGTAGGGAATTGACAGTTTTACTTTTGTGAATTTTGGATGTCACAATATAGTTTCGTCTTAGTGTAGAGCGTCTGAGTGTTTAAAGTCATTGCCAAATGGGCTGATGATGGCTAAAGAGCCGTGAAGTTGGAGGGTGTGTGTGTGTGTTTTTGGCAGGTGGACAGTACATACTGTATCGGCATTTGACAATAGTGCTTTAGACGTACTGCCAAGTGTTTGTAACAAGATAGTGCTGTCAGTGTATTTAGTTTTCCTAGGTGAATTTTCAGGATGTTACAAAATGGACATACCTGTAGTTTGAAAACAAGGACTTTTAATTGAAGGCACAGTAGCCTTTAAATCTTCAGTAGAATTTTGCCTGTACAGGGCACACTGCCCAGCAGACATGTTTTATTTCAAACAATTAGACAAAATCAGGTCTGGCAATGCAGGATGGCAACAACTGCTGCCATCATAAAGCAGTATTTTGACAGTGTTATCTCAGCCCTATGCAAAAAAAGTATGGAAATTATAGTGAAAATGTTTGCTTCCCTTTTTGCCAAGTTTTTTTTTCTTACAGAGCCACAAAATAATTCTAAATAATGTTTTAGCACTTTCCATATTGATGATAGAATGTAAAACAATTGTGATGGATATGGAATGTATCTTCATATAGTCATATGTTTCAAATTTAGGCGCATTTAGAATATACCCATTGAATTCAAGGGTTTTAAGTAAATCATGCCTAAATTAAACAATTGAAATCAGTTTACTTTTAAGAATGTCAAAGTTTGGATATAACTCAATCATATTTAGAATGGGTAAAATTGCTATTTCTGATTTAGTAAAGAGGAAATTTTCCTTATATAATAAAAAGACAGTACGGTGATCTGGATTCAAAAGGAGAAAAGTGTTTTATAATATGCATGGGGACACATACATTTCTTTAAATCAGAGTCTTAGCCCAGGAAGAAGACATAGCATTTTAAACAATTTAAGAATAGATGCCTAATATATCACATTTAAAAATATAAAGGTTTACCCTCTCCAATCGTGCCCAACTCTAGGGAGCAGTACTCATATCCATTTCCTAGCTGAGGTAGTCAGTGTTGTCCAAAGACAACTATAACTATATGTTGGGGCGCACGGAACGCTGTTACCTTCTCCAGCACTTGAGATGGAGGATCCACCCATGGGTTGAGACTGTATTCCTGCCCAATCAGATCAAGTCAGCCAAAGTTGTCACGCCCTGTCCCTGGACCTATGCCCAGTCTTGACTTGATCTTGCCCATGGACAGGACGTACAACTCTGGCTCATAGGTACAGACTAGACTTGGGTGCATTTTCCATCTCCTTACTATTAGATCCCCTTATCTAAAATTAATTAGTCCACTTGTCAAGTCTCTCAGTTAGCTTAATCTCAGTTCTGTTGTGGGGGGAGAAAAGCTCAGAGGAAGATTGAAGGGGGCCCCTTCTTTTTCCCCTCCCCCCAGGAGCTCTCTCAGTAGAGAATAGGAAGCTGAGTTGGCTCTGGACCTAACGGCTGTTAGATCCCAGAGATCCCTCCGGAGCTCGCGGCTGCGAGCCCGGTGGCAATTAGGAATTTGTAGGAGTTGATCCTACCATATAAATAGGCCGCAGAAGCCTCATAGGGCCTCGAATTGGGTATTGCCTCACAGTTAGGCCGCAGGAACTTTCGGCAGCCTCCAAGACGCGCGCGCCTCAAACGGACGCCGATCGGTTCTTCCGTGACCGATCGCAAGCAGCGGCGGCGTTTTTCGGGCGGCGTTTTATGATCTTTGGAGCTGCAGGGTGCCGTTAAGGGGGAAAGGAAGCTTTTCCTCAAGTTTAAGCCGACCTTCGTTTTCGAGCTTTAAATCAGAGTCTTAGCCCAGGAAGAAGACATAGCATTTTAAACAATTTAAGAATAGATGCCTAATATATCACATTTAAAAATATAAAGGTTTACCCTCTCCAATCGTGCCCAACTCTAGGGAGCAGTACTCATATCCATTTCCTAGCTGAGGTAGTCAGTGTTGTCCAAAGACAACTATAACTATATGTTGGGGCGCACGGAACGCTGTTACCTTCTCACCAAATGGTATCATTTATCTACTTGCATTTGCATGCTTTCAAACTGTTAGGTTGACAGGAACTGGGGCAAAAACAGGAGCTCACCTCGTCACACAATTCTTGGTCTTGAACTACTTTCAGTGGACAATCCCAGTATCATAACTGCTAGGCCACCCATGCTCCCTTAAATAATATTTATTTTGTTGCTTGTAGACTACTTCCTCTTTGTGCCCCATATTCTGTTTATTTGATAGAAGCATTGGAATCCTTGGATCATATAACTTGACCTATTTCATCTTGTATTTATATGCTCATTGTTGGGTGTCTCAACGTTCCTTTCAAATGCCATTCTGAATACTTTCCATATCGCCACCATTTTCTGGGCTCTCTCCTATTTCCCCAAAAGATTCAAAGACCTCAAAATAAGGATTGCAAGATATCCAAACACATTGCTTTCTGTTCTTTTGGGGTACAGCCAATCTCATATGTCACTTTAGAACAGTGGTTCTCAACCTTTTTAATGCCACAACCCCAACTGGTTGTAAGTCGAGGACTAAACCGGTCGTAAGTCGAGGACTAAACCGGTCGTAAGTTGAGGACTAAACTGGTCGTAAGTCGAGGACTACCCAACCGGTCGTAAGTCGAGGACTTTCCCTGCCCGGGAGCACCGCACATGCGTGGTTCCGCCCCCTGCGCCGGCCGAGGCGTAGCTGGCAAGCGGCAGAGACGGAGCAGGCCGACCACCAGCTGGCCCAGCCCAAGGGAGGTAAGGCACCCGCCGGAAAAGGGGAAAAAAAATGTCGGACAAAAAAAATGGTGGACAAAAAAAATGGTGGACAGCCTTGCTTGGCGACCCCCATGAAATGGTCGATCGACCCCAAATGGGGTCCCGACCCACAGGTTGAGAACCACTGCTTTAGAAATTAATCCCATATCAAAAATCCCAAACCATCCTCATTGGCACCATCTGTTTAACCAGTTTTACTTTAAATATACTTCTCTTCCTAGTCATCTTTTAACAGAAAGAAGTCAAGAAAATGTCTCTCTGCTGTGCTTGCAGCTCTTTAACCTCCTTTCCAGCAGTTTATAGTCCCTTGAGGTATTTTCAACGCTGGTTTTGACTGGTTTTGTTCCCACTTGATCAGTAGAAAGAGATAACTGACAGTGTACCTAAACAGTCTTAGAAGTTTTTTCCTCACATTCTGAACATAGTTCCAGAAAATCCCATTTCTCTTGATAGATACTTCCTCTCCACAGAAATCTTCAGTCACCACCATCCTTTGCTTCCTTCTCTTTTGGACAGAGGCAGGAATCCCTTTTCCCCAGGAAACTATGGAACAGCCTCCTTTAAATAATCAACCTGGCCTTTAATTTGACAGTCTACTAAAGAACATTATTAAAGGAATTATTCTGGAGGAACTTTTGCAGTTGAGTGTTGTTTTACTATAATTGTTGATGTTTAATATTGAGATTTACCACGCTGAGATAGGCCTGGTAGTATGAATTCTAATTTATGGTCATTAGAATTTTATTGGTTGATATTTGTTAATTTATTACTATGGACATTTATTGAAGATGTTTTAGATTTTATGGTAGATGTTTTATTCTTTATACGTGTTGTACTATGGGTGTTTTAATTTTTGTTATGAGCTACCATGAGCCTCTATTGGGTTGGTAGCATATAAATTAAATGTAATAAAATATTCAGAATAATTTTTCATAATACTGGAGACTTGCATCAGATGCTTTTCACTCAGTAGTTCTTGAAACATCATCAGTGAAGAAGATCTAGGATTTATGTTGAAGGTCCATAGCATAAGGATGTGGTTGGACTTTTCTGTCATGTTCTTCCATCTTTTTGTCCTTTCAACAATGCCAGAATGGGTGCTTTACAGCCTGTAAAATTACTTCTAGTCATAAACTGTCATGTTGTATCCTCTTCCCAAAAAAGCTGTTACATGACTGCATTTCAGGTGTAGCCTTGTCCTGAGAGTCAGATTAGTGTAGCTTAGAATAGGTTAGTCATGAGACAGAAACAGCATTGATTGCTCTGCTGGATGACCTTTTTTGGCACTTAGAATGAGAGCAATGCACCTTTTCTGGTGCTGTTACAGTTTGTCATACCAAACCACTGATGATGGTAGCCTTTTCGACCACCTGCAAGTGATGGGAGTGGAAGATTCTGTTTTACAGCAATTCTTCTGCCTACATTAGTGATCTGTTTCAGACAATGGTGATTGGGAAACAATCACCTTGTATGTGAAGTGCCCTAGGAGCCAATTTTTGCCTTATTATTTACATCTACATGTAACTACCAGGAGAAGTCATCTGTTGGTCTGAGACAGTATCATTGGTTCTGTTTGAGTCACTATCATCAGCCATACCAGGAGGTGTTAGTTTCTGGAGGTGTTAGGACAGTGGTTCTCAACCTTTTTAATGCCGCGACCCCAACCGGTCATAAGTCGAGGACTAAACCGGTCGTAAGTCGAGGACTACCCAACTGGTCGTAAGTCGAGGACTTTCCCTGCCCGGGAGCACCGCGCATGCGTGGTTCCGCCCCCTGCGCCGGCCGAGGCGTAGCTGGCAAGCGGCAGAGACGGAGCAGGCCGACCACCAGCTGGCCCAGCCCAAGGGAGGTAAGGCACCCGCTGGAAAAGGGGAAAAAAGTGGTGGACAAAAAAAATGGCGGACAAAAAAAATGGCGGACAGCCTTGCTTGGCGACCTCCATGAAATGGTCGATCGACCCCAAATGGGGTCCCGACCCACAGGTTGAGAACCACTGTGTTAGGAACTTGGATGAAATGAAACAGATGGAATTGAATCCAAGCAAGTTAGAATTCCTGATTGTCCATCAAAATTCTTGATTAGTTCACTGATGTCTCTTGAAAAGAGGATAGTGGATTTGGATGAGTAGATGGCTGCTATGGCCAGGAACACATTTGCCCAATTTTTGTTGGTGCATCAGTTGTGACTCCTGGATCATCTTCAGTGATGACTCATGTTCTTATCATGAGTCTGTCTTTGAAGACCACATGAAACTGCAGTGAAAGGTTTACAGATGGATGTTACCAGTGTACAATTATTTTTGGGTTTTGTGTTGGTTATCAGTAGGATTCTGGATGCAATTAAATATATATGTTTTGGAACATGACTTGAGACCCTGTAGCTGCAGGACTATCTTCTACATTTGGTTATATTCTGTGTCAGTGAAGTATGGCGCTGTTTCTCAGTTACACCTCTAAGCATGATTTTCAGCCCCAGAGCAGAGAGAGATGTGCGGCTTATGCTGGGCCTGCCAAATCTGCCCAACTCCCTCTAAAGCACTGCATGGTCCTTTTCTTACTGCACTGACTCCACTTTCTGCTTGAATTTCCACTCCCTTTCATATCTGGGGCTGGCTAAAAAATGCTGCCTGCTGAAGGATTTCAGCTCCCATCCATGTATGGAAGGGAACTCTGGTGGGATGCAGAAATGAAGCTAAAAATTTCAGGTTTTCAGGTTCATTTCTGCATCCCACCAAAGGAGTTCAGCTCCCCTTTGGCAGGCAGCTTTTTCAGCTACCCCCAAAGATGAGAGGGAGGTCTCTCAGAAGATGATGGCAGCTTGCAACCTTCCTTGCTTATTTTTTCTTTGATTTTCAGGAAGTCAGGAGATAAGATTACAAACAGCATGGAGTCCTTGGGAACTGGTTGTAAGAGGAAATAGGTTGCCAAGCACCCAGATTGTGATTATATACTTGTGAGGATGGTGGTGCAGTGTTCTGCTATTGCCGGAAGTTCTTTACAGGCTGTCATAATTCTGGATGGTGGTTAAACAACCAATCATAATTTGAGAACTGTAGTTGCTTTTAATTTTCTTAAAGCTTTTGATTCTTTACCACAGTAAACCACTTCACCTTATAATACTAGTGACAGATTAGGGTTGAAAAGTATTTGGAGCGAAATCTGAATCTGAACAACAGTTGGTAGTGTTTATCAACCATTTTTTATTTGAGTGGAGAATGGGATGAAGTTCCAAAGTACTGACTCATGTGGTCCTAGTAAAGTGCTAGGATACAGCCATTTCCTACTTTTGTTTGAAAATGTACTAACCCTGCCCGGCGGATGCATGTTCTTAACTTCAGGCCTTTGTGGAAGGAAATGCTTTGGGTCTTTATTGATTACCAAATACTATTTACTAACTGTTTTTTACTTATTGTATTTTACTTGTAAGTGGTAAACAATGTGTCACATCACTTTTAGTGTGCATTTAGAAAGATGAAAGTAACCTGATTTATAGCAGGACTCAAAATACAATGTCTTAAGAGAATAGCAGATTATTCTGGAACTCAGTAAGATTTATCATATTTTATAGAGAATAGTTTAATATCAGAATGATTCACACCAGTTTTAAAGCATGTTTTGTAACCCAATAGAAATTTGTAAACTAGATACATACATACATGCATACATACATACCATACACACATACTTGCAGTACATATATCTTGAATAATAACAATTTTAACTTTACTTTTGAAATTAATATTTTCAACATGTTTTTCACATTTAGAGATTTTCATCATCATGCCCTTTTGTTTTGTTTGTTCTGTGAAACTTCTTGCCAGAAGAGCAATTTTGGAAAGGTTGTGGATCTAAGTTTCTTTTTTATTGGATTTAGTTAGTGAAATTAGTCTTTGAAATTTTTTTACCTGAAAAATAAAAATTCTTAATTTTTTAGTTTTTTCATTTTTTTCTTTCTTAGTTTATCTGTTGCCTCAATTTAGTATTTTGTGTGTTTGTATGTATTCATCTACACTGTAGACATTAAACGCTCTATGAATCCAGTGTGGCTGGGATTAGTATCTTGGGTGCTTTGTTTTTGCTATCATCTGTCCTTCCTTCCTACATATCCATAAACAATTTTGGAGTTTATATTATTAAATACAAATGCATAAATATCTGTATATCTTCCTACTAGCCATGTGCAAAGCATTTGAAATGGCACATTCACTAAACCTAATGACATAAGTAAAGCTGGCTCTTTGAAGATGTGTAGTAGTCATAAGGTAGATTCCTTGACATACGCACTTTGAGGGATTTGCCTAACAGAGGCTTGGAGCAGAAGACCTCCAAGGTCCCTTCCAACTCTTTGATTCTCTTATTTTAGCTGATTGTGAGCAGCTCTGGGACTACTAGAACAGCAAAGCAGCAATATGTGCACATTTATGTGGAGATGACTGTGGAAAGCTAAAGCCTGCAAAGCAATTGGGCCAAACCTTCCGGGGTGTGTGACTGCCTCAACATTTTAAGAAGTAATTCTTTGCATTAATACAATACAACCCGCCTTTTCAAATGCTTTACATAGCTGTACAAACTGCAGGTCCTAGTTTAAGAGCACAATATGTAGTTCTCTACTTCAGAAGCAATTCTGATTAGAAAGTGGTTGTAATAATGACTTCTATAAATCTGTCAAGATCTGAATGTTAGGAGCAAAGATACACGATGATACTATAAATATTGCCTTGTGAAATATACTTTACAATTTTTTATGACAACAAGATTTCAATCTGAACTGGGATTTTTTAAATTACTGGGCATAAAAAAAACCTCTTTAAACCTATGCTTGGTTCTTTCAAATTTCAGGACAGTACAGTATTTGAAGATGTATCCTTTTGTAATTGTAGTCAACTAAACTATGATTTAAAGATGAAGAATCATAGGCGAAAAGAACAGAGTTCTTGAAGTTATCGTTGTTTAGTGTTTAGTGCAAGGATGCTATCTATCCCAGGGGTAGGCAACCTTGGCTCTTTTATGACTCGTGGACTTCAACTCCCAAAATTCCTGAGCCAGCATGGGGAGTCTATGGCCCCCTTGATGACTTGTGGACTTCAACTCCCAGAATTCCTGAGCCAGTATGGCTCAGCTTGGAAACCTCTCCCTTTCCCCTCAGCATGGCTAGCTCAGGAATTCTGGGAGTTGAAGTCCACGAGTCATAAAAGAGCCAAGGTTGCCTACCCCTGATCTATCCTAATAGGATGAGATACTGTATTTTATTTTTAATTGCGCTAGTTATTATAAATTTGCATCCATATATATATTTAGCATATATTAAAACCTTTAATGTTTACTGCTAATAGATTGCCATTATGGTAATATGTAACAGAACTTCCCGTCCCAAATGAGCAGTTGTACACTTTCTCCCTACACTGCCAAAAGTTACCCTTCTTTGTCTCATCTATTGTATTTCATCCACTCCATGTCATTAACCCATACCACATAACATTCTTTATTTTTGTTCCTCATAGCTTTTTCTTTTTTTCTGTTTCCTTCTGCTATTACTATTGTTTCCCCATCAACTTCTCTACACTGTCATATCTAAGATCTCCCTCTTTTAAATTTGCTTAGTTTTATTTCTGTCTCTGTCACTTTTTTCTACTTTCCTTATTTTTTTCATGTTTCTATTGCCTCTTTAGAGCAACAAAACATTCTTGCACCTGTGTAAGTAAGATTCAGTTTCCTTACAGACTTGTTTAAAAATATGTTAAAGGTTTGCGGTTTTAAAACCTTTTTCTATTTTCTGGCACTTTTAAACTAATGGAAATGTAGTCAGCCTAAAGAAGATAAAAACTAAACAATATTATTTATTTATATACATACATACATACATACATACATACATACATACATACATACATACATACATACATATGTATATGTGTATGCATATATAATATTTATATGATTGGTTGTCTATATTATGTAAATTAAAAATCTTCCATACTTTAATATTTTACATAATAATTAGTATTTGATTTTAAGTGAAAATAGAAAGAAATAAGAAAAAAATGTAGGTTTGGAAAGTTTCCAGGGAAGAATTCGGAAATTACTGAGAAGAAACAACTCCTGCTTTAAATGCATAATGCCAAATTGTCTTTCTTCACCTACGTCTTTGCTTTTTGTCTGCTTTTCTTCTTTTAAGCCAAAACTAAACACAGTAGAGTTTACTGTTTGCTAATCACCATGTGTTTACTTTCTCTTCCAAAACTGAAGTTGCTAACCAGTATATTACCTATCCAAGAAGGTATCCAAATAAACATGGGAAACAATAAAACAATGACACTATAAGAAAATACATCCTCATTCATGAAACTGTCCCTTTGGATTTTCATGGAATTTATTATGAAAATAGTATGATGTGGAGTTGTTCATAGGACTGTTCAAAATGATACCACCAGAAGTATTTAAAATTATACACTTATTTCTATTCTTTTAACCTATTTGGTTTTCTTTAGCCCATACTATTCATATTATGTACAGGAGTATCTCTGAACTCGCCGCTCTATCGGTAAGAAGTGACCTCTGTATTTTTCACAACGATCGGGTGGTCCTTCGTCTGGATCCCACGTTTGTGCCCAAGATAAATTCGCTCTTCCACAGGGCACAGGAGGTCGTCTTACCAAATTTTTGCCCCGACCCTTCCCATGACTTGGAGCGGCAGTGGCACACGCTGGACGTCTGCAGGGCGTTGAGGCGCTACATTAAGCGTACGGAGCCTTTTCGTAGGTCCGAGGCCCTATTTGTTTCCTTCCGCCCAGCCTCTTTGGGTCAGAAGGTTTCCTCTGGCACTATTGGCAGGTGGATCAGGGCCTGTATTGCGGAGGCGTACCAGTCCTCTTCCCTGCCGGCTCCAAGTCATCTCACTGCCCATTCCACTCGCAGCGCTGCGACTTCTGCGGCATGGGCCACTCAGGCATCCATCGAGGAGGTTTGCAGGGCTGCGACCTGGTCTTCGCCCTCCCTGTTTGTACACCACTACAAAATTGATCGTTTTGCTTCGGCAGACGCCTCTTTTGGGCGGAGGGTCCTTCAGCAGGTGTTTTCAGGGGACACTATTCCGGCCTTATCTGCTTCCCACCCATCGAGACAGTGAGGCTTTGGTATGTCCCATGGGTGGAGTCTCCATCTCCTGTACTGGAGAAGGGGCGTTGTCTTACCTGAACGCCTTTTCTCAGTACGGAGATGGAGACTCCACACCCACCCTTTCAGGTCAGATAGGCCACATAGGGGGTTTGAGAGCCAATACCTAGTCCATCTTCAGCCACTTTCGCCCTCGTTAAGACTGGATCCTAGCAAGAGGGGGGGTGTCAAGTTTGGCTACTTGGTCTTCAGAGCAGGCAGACAAAGAAAACCAATGGGTGGAGTCTCCATCTCCGTACTGAGAAAAGGCGTTCAGGTAAGACAACGCCCCTTTTCATGGAATTTATTATGAAAATAGTATGATGTGGAGTTGTTCATAGGACTGTTCAAAATGATACCACCAGAAGTATTTAAAATTATACACTTATTTCTATTCTTTTAACCTATTTGGTTTTCTTTAGCCCATACTATACATATTATGTACAGGAGTTCTTTTTTAATGGGGGAACATGATAGCAGTGTTCCAATATCTCAGGGGCTGCCACAAAGAAGAGGGAGTCAAGCTATTTTCCAAAGCGCCTGAAGGCAGGACAAGAAGCAATGGATGGAGACTAAGCAAGGAGAGAAGCATCCTAGAACTAAGGAGAAAGTTCCTGACAGTTAGAACAATTAACCAGTGGAACAACTGCCTCCAGAAGTGGTGAATGCTCCAACACTGGAAGTTTTTAAGAAGAGACTGGACAGCCATTTGTCCGAAATGGTGTAGGGTTACCTGCCTGAGCAGGGGGTTGGACTTGATGACCTCTAAGGTCCCTTCCAACTTGATGATGATGATGATGATGATGATGATGATG
>NW_015390576.1:4697-6336 GCF_001527695.2 Protobothrops mucrosquamatus | reverse complement strand
GCTACCGTCCCCCAGGTTAGTTTGCGTAATGACTTCATTGCTTAGTGAAGGAAATTCTGGTCCCAATTAGGTCATTAAGTGAGGATTTCCTGTACATGTTCTTTACAAGGTAATACATGGAATTAAATACTGGTTTATGATGTACTTCCTGCTCAGAATTGCAGCACCCTTAATCCTTAAGAAGATGCTTTGTTACAGACTCATTATATTTCGGAAGTGGCCCTTGTATAATAGAGTTCAGTCAAGCAGAAATAGCCCAAACATTACTATCTTGACTTCAGTGTATATGAATGAGTTTCTGTTGTTAATTTAAATTCAGAATTGTGGTGTGTGTATGTGTGTGTGTGTTGGTGAAAGTCTTCCTTAATCTGAGCTACTTTTTAAAAAATTACACTCTAGAAAATGGTGTCTCACTGGAGTGGCTCTTATAATTTTAGTTTCACAATTGACTGCCTGATTATGTTATGACATAGCTTTGCAAGCAAAATAAAATAAAATAAAGCTTGACACATTTGGTGTTCAAAAAGACATTACATTCCTGCAATACTATATTTAAAGATGAGGAAAAGAAAAAAAAATAGCTTTTTGCTTTTGTTAACTCAGTTCTTTGTCTCAGTGGAAATAGAATAGTGTTTTGTTAACCAGAATGGAAGATCTGCCACCTTCTAAAGTACAGCTTCTTAATGTGCAAGAGATTAAGTTGTCAGTTTAGTTACCCTGCTTTTATACATATAATGCTCTAGTGTGCACCTTTACACCTCTTGTCATAAAGCATATAATTAACTGTATTCCATCATCATCAGTCATTCTTTAGATAACACCCTGATACAACTCTTTAAAAAAAAGAAATATGGAAAACACTTTGGGCTAAAGTTTGTATTAATTTTTGCCTTTGTATAATAAGGTAAATCAACCTCTGTTTGATGAAGAAGTTTTTGCAAACTATTGTATCTCTAAACTTGTTCAAGCATTACCTCTATTGTTTAATCTAACACAGAGACAGTGGTGAGCTTTTCCTTCCTATTTCTTGTTACATTGATGTCATAAGTGTGTCAGGTTAGAGATACTTACAGGGCAGTTATCAACTGTGGGCAGCTAACTCTTTGTACACTTGCTACAAAATACTGCATCACCACAGTGCTTTTTTGTGGCAGTTGTGGGAAATCTGTGCTCCATAATCATTGGAATTACATAGTTGAAAGTTGAGATTATTGTTCTATGTTATCTTTTGCTACTACATTTTGACGAACCCCACCCATGAAAATTTGGATTCCAATCTGAATGTCTTCATCCATCTACACACCCAAAATGCAAAGATGAATAGTTTGCGTTCCTCTGAACAAGCAATTGTGTATCAACAAGAGATCAGCATTGATAAAAGTATAAATATGTTGCTAATCCTTTCCCAAGTGCCAGTGAATATCCATATCATTTCACCAATTTTAAATGATGTAGTTGCTGAATATAGGCTGTTGGTGTTGCCCATAAAGATGCAGAAGACTTCAGTGTTGCAAGATACTCTGCTTCAACATGCAGCCATAAATCAGGGTGTTAAGTATATTCTGTTCTTGAAGTGAACAGCAGTAATTTATACCAAAACAACAAGCTGAGAAGAACTCTTGTAGATATTTTTTTTTAA
>NW_015390576.1:0-4566 GCF_001527695.2 Protobothrops mucrosquamatus | reverse complement strand
TTTTAAATGATGTAGTTGCTGAATATAGGCTGTTGGTGTTGCCCATAAAGATGCAGAAGACTTCAGTGTTGCAAGATACTCTGCTTCAACATGCAGCCATAAATCAGGGTGTTAAGTATATTCTGTTCTTGAAGTGAACAGCAGTAATTTATACCAAAACAACAAGCTGAGAAGAACTCTTGTAGATATTTTTTTTTAAATTTTTTGCAGCTTTAAGATGAAGAATTTTAAAACTGATAGTATATTTCCTGTCCTAGTATCAGTTCAGATCAGAAAGGATGAACACCCATGTTTAAAATTTCATCTAGTAATAACTACAAAGCTTAGTTCCGTTGAAAACATTTAGTATAAAGACTACAGTATTCAACTAAGATTTTAATGGCTACCTAACTCCAAAGAAAAAAATGGAGAGAGAGAAATAACTTTTTTTTGGGTCCCAGTATGTTGCACCTTTCTAGAGCTATTGGGGGAATCATCTTTAGTATATATATATATTCCTAAATGGGATTCCCAGTTTGTGTTGACTGATACTGCAATGGCAAATTCAAATCTCCAGATTTCTTCCTTTGCGTTGTTGTATCCTATCTGGCCTTTTCTGTACCCTGATTTGAGCTGTGATGATTTAATCTCACCAACTTAAGTCCAGGCTGTGTCCATTACACTCTACTAATATTGATAGTTCTAAAATTTTACTCAATTGCAAAAGAGTGGCTTGTTCTTTCTTGAATTCAGTGGAACGTGGAGGCCTTTTGGCAAAGCATGCCTATATAGACCGCTATTGTTTGCCTCCATCCACTGACAAAACAATTCTTTAAAACAGGGCTTTTCAACCAGTGGTACGGGTACCACCTGTGGTACATTGGCACTTGGCAGGTGGTACGCGACCATCCTAGAAAAGTGATGGGGAGGGGAATGAGCTGAACCGGTGGCAGTACCACACAAGCCTGAGCGAGAGATGGCTGGAGCTGCAGGGCTGTCAGGGCTCAGCGGAAGCGCCAGGATCAGCACTTCGGGGCTGTCAGGGCTCAGTGGAAGCGCCAGGATCAGCGCCAGGCTCCAGCTGGAGCTCAGCGCTGATCCTGGCGCTTCTGCTGAGCCCAGAAGAAGCGCCAATCAGCTGGAATGTTGCAGCATCCCCAGGGTCTTGTGATTCAGATGCTTGGCAACTGATTCATATTTATGACAGTCACAGTGTCCCAGGGTCATGTGAAGTGACCAAAACCTGCTGCCACCACTCAGCAGATGGGGGGAATAAAAACCAAACACCCCACCCCACCCCCGCTGCCAATCCTCAACAGAAATGCTCACAACAATGAAAGCCTCGGACAGGAGGAAGAGCACCGCCGGGTGGGCAGGCAGGTGTCTTGCTCGGCTGTGGCTTGGGGGGCACTTTTTTCACTGCCATTGTAACTTCGAACAGTCACTAAGCGAACTGTTGTAAGTCGAGGACTATCTGTACTTTATCACTTTTTTCCTTTTGGGGGGGTCATCACGTTTTTGACACCTTGCTAGGCGACTGGTGGTACTCGGATATTGCCATATCCTAAAAGTGGTAAAATGGGTAAAAAGGTTGAAAAGCCCTGCGTTTAAAAACCTCTTAATAGCCATCCTTAAATGAAGTATTATGGAGTCTGTCTATGATGCTATCCTATTTTACAATGATACTGTTTGAATTTCAGTTTGCCATGCATGTGAAATACCTTGTTAACGTGGCAACCTGCTCCCTTTATCTTATCTCACTGGTAGCCATGCAGTGTTTTTTGAAGAAAAAAAGGTGATCCAAACCCACATTGCTGCATCCATGACACTTGTCTACAACTTCTTGAAGTAGCTGAACTTTTTTCAGGATAATGCACTGTGTAGGATCCCAGGGAAAAATGGATTTAGTTGAAAACATTCCTGATAGATGATATATAAGCAAGCATGTGACTATGACAATTTTTTCCTTTCAAATCCTAAATGCACAGTCGGTTTATTTAATGCCTCAATTCCACATACCATCTATCCTCCCTTCTATTTTCTAGAGTATTTTCTGCCTTTCCTTAAATGCCCATAGAGTGATTGCCTTTTATACAGATGGCATTTCCATTGTGGTCTCATTTAGTTTTGAGCTGGGAATAAGATAAAAGATGTGTAATGTCCTATTGATCTTTAATTATATTTGTGAATAAATGTGTAAGAAAAGCTTGTGGTAATGTTAAAGGTATATTGTTTAAGAATAGATGCAGATAATATGGCTTGAAATGAAATGATTTCAAGTGCATCTTATATGGTGAATGATGCAATAAAAACCTGACTAAAAAAACCTAAGGTAATTGTGTATGATAGAGTAAGTGGAGTAAACAGTTACGCGTTTTATATACATTGAAAAAAATGCAGTAAATAGATGAATTCTCCCTCTTGATTTTGATACAATGATTTATTAAACACAGAAAAATGGTTGAATTTTTTTAAAAATGTGTATATATGAGTAAAAAGGTAATGTGAATATGTGATCTGTTGTGAAAAAGTTTTTCAGAAGAATTAAAAACAGTTACATATAAGAATGTGCTGCTACCTGTTTGGTTGTATAAACCTACCATGTTTACCATGGTAGAGGAAACATAATAGTTGAGAGCAGAGGCAGAATTGGTTTATGGACTATAATAGAAGCAAGGATAGAAAGGTATGGAGAGACAAATTGAATTGTTGTAATTAAATTTAGCTATGGTCTCTTTATTTTTCTTGTTGTATGCCTTGAATTTATATGGGTTACTAGTTTTTACTCCTTTTTTTACACTGAAAAAGAATAAGATAAGCTTATATGCTGGGCTATATTGTGAATGAAATTATTTTGACCATTATTGTATACTTGTGCTGAAACAATCAAGATAAATTAGTATTTGTAGAAATCGGGTTTGAAAAAAGTGTGTCAAATTACAACCCTTTTATAGCATTAGTACTTTAAGTCATAAACTTTGTTGCTGCAAATTATATATATATATATATATATATATATATATATATATATATATATATATATATATATATATATATATATATATATATATATATATATATAAAATACAAAATAAATATATATATATAATATGAGTGTGCAGTTTTCTTGCCATATAGGTATATATACAATACTTTTAACTATAATAATAAATCAATGTTTTGAAACTTTTTTTAAAAAGGCATGATCTGTGATAGCAGGATTATGTTTTTGCAGCGTTTTTGCCTCTATTTTTTGATGTTATTAGAATCTTATCCTGTGCTTTTAAAAGGAAACAAAAATCTGGTATTGTTGTAATCCGTATTATGAAAATGCTTTAGCGCCTATGTGGAATGGGAACAAGAATGCTAAACCATTAGCTCAACTTTCCACATATAGAAAGCAAACCTCCATAATGGAAACTTTCTTATATCCATGAGATTTTCCCATGAAAAAGGGGATGCTAAATCACATGGAGAACCTACACATGTATACAATTTCAGGACTTCTCCATAGTAGATAGAAAACAGTATAAGGGGGTCTGATTAACATGTTTGTCTCCATGTATGTAATAATAATGTCACTGCTTTGTTTCCTAAAGGTACATATAATATTTATTAGGGTAGTGCTAGCTGTGAAAATGACTTGGAAGAATTGTTTCAGATCTCATGCAAGGTCTGGAAAACTCAATTCTGTGGGGGAGGAGGAAATAGGTCTGCTTTCAAAGTCACATCGAAGATACCATGTTGAATGAATTGATTTATTAAAACAATGGCACCTTTTTTCAGTTTTTTGGAAGCATGAAGGAGACACACTTACGTGTTCTTGCTACTCTTCTGTTGTAAACAGCTTGGTGATGACAAACTCTATGATAATTTACGAATGGAGACGAATATATGTGTCCCAGGATAATGCTGCAGGATCCAATCTGGGTCGGTCACCCGGACCAGAGGTTTTGTCTTCCGAGCTTTTGGACTACTGATGGATCCCATCTTCAGGGAACTTCTCTCTTAGTCTAGAGAGAAGTTACCTGAAGATGAGCTCCAGCACAAGTCTGAAAGCTCGGAAGACGAAACCTCTGGTCCCAGTGACTGACCCAGACTGGATCTATGATAACTTCATCCCCTATTACAGGATCCATAAGTTCCTCAGCTCCCCTCCCCCCCCCAAAAAAATGGAAAGAAAAGAGGACAAATATTTTATATAATCCAGTATTTCCGAGGAGTGTAAAAAACTTGGTAGCAGACTGTACTTTTTGCATTCCTGCCTTATTGCAGTGGACTGATGTTTAATAATGACCTTGCACTGAGTTGCAGTATGCCCGTTCTGAATGTTTTGAATGGTCCTGCAAAGGACCACCAATATTGAAGTAGGTGATACATTACAAATTAGGGAACATTTATTTGAAAATACAATTGTATTTATACGATTGACACAAATTATATAAATGTTATTTTTAAGTACGTAATAGGGACTTGCAGTGCCGGTTTTTATGTAATCAAGAGCACTGTCTATATACAACAAATACAACAAATATTGACAATAGCAAGATCATCTCAAGATTTTCCGAAGTAAAAAATATTTTAAGA
>NW_015390575.1:147017-164922 GCF_001527695.2 Protobothrops mucrosquamatus | reverse complement strand
CCCTGCAGCCTGCACTCCATCTGTTTAGAAGATTAATAGGAAGAGAAGGTTAAGGTGAACCAGGGATGAAGAATGAAAAGTTTCTAAAATCTGCTAGTGTAATCAAGCCTGAATGTCTAATGAGGCTGGATTTCAATGCAACAATAATGTTTGTTGCTTCAAACTAAGATTAGCAATTCATTCATTTACATTTTTTTTTGCTTTGTGGTCTTTGATAATAAAATATCCAAATTCCACTATTGGGTTTAATAACTGGATGCTAGCTGTTGTAGCTCATCATATAAATATATTTTTTATTTATTACATTATGATAAAGTCATTTACAGCCCCAAGGGCTCCAACTACTTTATCATAACTAACAGGTTTTGACTCTTCCCAGATATCTAAAATAAATTGTACCTTAAGCAATTTCAAAGGCCTTGAACAGCCAAAATCCATCTCAAGGTGGTATTGAGAAACCATATCCTATAGATACTTAAAATATTCTACACAATGGTCTTGAATGTATTTTGCCAGGTTCTCCCTCCCCAAGAAAACCTTGTCACCTTGAACAGGTGCATCAGCCAGCTATCCAAAGACACAATCAGAGCGGTAAAATAACACTTTATTACTCTAACCCTAAACCTTAATAAAATATTTTGCCCATGTTTGATAGTATTTAGTCTTTATTCTCCTCCAGGAGTGGTCTAGGCCTCTCTTCTTCCATTTCATATCTTAAAAGGGAATGAAAAAAGGGCTCTCTAGGATTATATACATGATCTGATCCAAGGCTATATTCACTATTTAATTCCAGACAGTGACAAAAGTTTTGGAGAAGCCATGCTTCAGACCTCAGGAATAACCCACAATTTCCTTCTGAAATTAAACAGGGTCTGTCTGGTACCCAGGGTACATTGATCAAATAGGTCCTTCTTTCCTGCATCAACAAATAGCTACAAGGTTAACAAAGAATGACCTGACCATATATCTCAACTCCAGCTCACATTAAAACTGTCCCCAAATTAAAGCCAGCTCCAATGTTTGACCTCCACTGCAAGATAGGCCCTCTACAGTCAGGTTCATGGGTGCCAAGGTAGCCATGAGGTGGCCTAAACCACCTCTGGTTTGAATCTAAGGAAGGCAGTTCTACACAACCATAACTTTTGGGGAACTTCACTGCCAGCCTGACCACACCATTAAGCATCATGCATAAGGAAGTCACTATGTAACAAGGAGTACCAGTACCAGCATTTCCATCTGATCTCTGGTACTCTACCTAACCAGCAGAGTTTCACAGCCAGTTACCTGCAGGACAGCACTTCTAAAAGCCACTGGATTTTCTCAGATGTCAATAGCTACCCAGCTGCCCCTGCTCTGAGATTACAGTTGGGACTATACATGAAGCCTATGTGGCTATATTTTTGAAAGAACAACCTCCGAACACACAGAGACACACATAGTTTTGGTAATGCATGCCAAGTTGGAGCATTAAAATGTGCTAGGGCAAGTTATCTTCTCCCAGGTGAATTCTTCACGATCATCCTTTCCTTGTAGAAATTGCTACAAAATTACTAAATACAGTTTGTTTCTATCATGCAGCAAATATGACCATGAGTATGTGTGACAATAACAGCTGTGGTGAAATTATATATATGGTCATAAAGGTAAGAATTATATTTCCCAGACCAGCTAGCTTGGAAGAAACATCAATTTGAATGTTTTAAATAGAAGAGAGAGAAGCCTCTCTTGTGGCCTTTTCTTAGTGACTATTATAAAAAAAAACCTTTTTTTTTAACTTTGGTAAGCCTGGGATTCAGGTTTTGAAATAATTCTGGTCAACTGGCAGTATAAAATGCCATGTGTTTATAGCTGTAGATGTGTCAAGTCATAGGGGAGAGTTATTCAAGTGTGTGGGAATTAGGCTGGGAATTATTTTTAGTCATGTGTCACAAAACACACTTTCAGAAAAAGACCTGTCATATATAGAACTTTATAGTCGCTGAAAAATATGTCTAAACAAAGCACAAAATGTGTGCGGTCATGAACTGAAATGAAATGAAATAATTAAACTTTGAAAACGAATAGCTGGGTCGCTATGTCAAACCAATCCATAGGGTACAGTTCCTTGGCTTCTTTGCGCCCTTATCTCCAGAGTCATTGTTCTCAACTGGGATTATCTCCAGTGCTCATCTGGTCTTCCTCATTTTCTATTTTCCATGTGATGTTTTCCAAAAGAAAATTTTCATATAGGAAATTTGCACTTTCTTCCTCTCTCTCCCCTGACTTAATCTGATTGTGCCATGGCTACCACACCTGGCCTGCAAAAATTAGGTGACCACTAGGTGTGTATATATATATATATATATATATATATATATATATATATATATATATATATATATATATATCAAATGGATGATTAATTTCTTTCATCACATCAGGAGCGAACCATTAACTTAAGAAATGCAGGAAAGGCTTAGGTTGTTTCCTCCAGCTCTTTCTGATTGAGACAACTGCCTTGCAGAAGGATTATTTCTGCAATACAGAAAACCACCTATTATTACAACTCCTATTATGCTATTTTGAAGAGATGAGTCATCTGAAGCAGGGAATGCACTTCTGAAGTTCCAAAGAGTTGGATCCAAATGTATACATAGACTCAACAGTTCATACAACCATAGATTCATTAATTCATTCAAGTTATTTTATTTTAATATTTTACAATTACTATGCTTTGGGAATTATATTAATCACAAATCATGGTGAGGTTTAATACTTTTGTGCATTTAATGTGCTCATGTTTTACAAATGTAAAATGGAATCAGGGTGGGGAAATGTATTTTTGTGGGGAAATCATAGGAGATGAGTGAGAGAATGTTTGAAAAGACCACCAGCTTTTAAAAAGGGTTTGGTCCATCCCCTTTTCAAGAAATTTTCCATGGATCTAAAAATACTGGTCAATTTTCACAAGTGCCCTGGTAGCAACAGTCCCAAACTGGATCCTTGACTTATAAACAAACAATTACAAATTGTTGCATTACCGTGTGGATAAGCTCAAATTATCCTTTTCTCATTTAAGAACCACTGGTCTAGAGACTGGGAGTCTGTAAAAAGAAAACAAGCTTTGACTTAGTGAGTCCATGTAGCTAATGTTTTGGAGTCCTCGGCCTCTGGGGAGTCTCTGACTTTGATCCTAGATGGGGTTGCATTCCCCCAGACAGAAATGATGCACAATTTGGGCATCTTCCTAGATTCCTGGTCCTTCTGTAAGAGCACGTGGCTATCATGGTTTTTTTTTTTTGGTTTTTTTTTGCATAAATCCATCCAGTATGCCAATTGTACTCCTTCCTGGATCAGAAGGCCTACTCACCACTGCTAGTCTTCTCCCATCCAATTTACATTACCAAGGCTGCCCTTGAAAACTACCCAGAAGCTGGCATCAACCTTTTGAGATAGTCCAGACCAGGAAACAAAAAATCATGGATACAAATACTACTTTTATGGTAAGATTACAGTAATAGAATCTTGCAAGTCTGAAAGTGTTTTCCTCTTCCCCTGGATCTACATTCCAAAGAACAAGAAAAAGTAATCATACTTTTTCAAATTTTATTTCTGTTTGGACTCAGATTTCAATTGTTACATAGTGGTGGGATTAAAATAATTTAACAACTGGTTCTCTGCCCTAATGACCATTTTGTATAAAAAAACCGATATACTGAAAGGTAATTTATTATTTCATGCATTTAATACTTAAATAAGAACAATAAAAGAGGTACACAAAACTAGATTATGTCATAAGAAATAGTTTTAAAATGTTAATGAAAAATATTAAATAATACCTGACAAAAAGCAATACAACTGTTATTTAAGATATTTTCATATTGCTTCTTCTTTTTTTTTTTTCAATATAAAATTTTATTGTTTTTATNCCCTGCAGCCTGCACTCCATCTGTTTAGAAGATTAATAGGAAGAGAAGGTTAAGGTGAACCAGGGATGAAGAATGAAAAGTTTCTAAAATCTGCTAGTGTAATCAAGCCTGAATGTCTAATGAGGCTGGATTTCAATGCAACAATAATGTTTGTTGCTTCAAACTAAGATTAGCAATTCATTCATTTACATTTTTTTTTTGCTTTGTGGTCTTTGATAATAAAATATCCAAATTCCACTATTGGGTTTAATAACTGGATGCTAGCTGTTGTAGCTCATCATATAAATATATTTTTGATTTATTACATTATGATAAAGTCATTTACAGCCCCAAGGGCTCCAACCACTTTATCATAACTAACAGGTTTTGACTCTTCCCAGATATCTAAAATAAATTGTACCTTAAGCAATTTCAAAGGCCTTGAACAGCCAAAATCCATCTCAAGGTGGTATTGAGAAACCATATCCTATAGATACTTAAAATATTCTACACAATGGTCTTGAATGTATTTTGCCAGGTTCTCCCTCCCCAAGAAAACCTTGTCACCTTGAACAGGTGCATCAGCCAGCTATCCAAAGACACAATCAGAGCGGTAAAATAACACTTTATTACTTTAACCCTAAACCTTAATAAAATATTTTGCCCATGTTTGATAGTATTTAGTCTTTATTCTCCTCCAGGAGTGGTCTAGGCCTCTCTTCTTCCATTTCATATCTTAAAAGGGAATGAAAAAAGGGCTCTCTAGGATTATATACATGATCTGATCCAAGGCTATATTCACTATTTAATTCCAGACAGTGACAAAAGTTTTGGAGAAGCCATGCTTCAGACCACAGGAATAACCCACAATTTCCTTCTGAAATTAAACAGGGTCTGTCTGGTACCCAGGGTACATTGATCAAATAGGTCCTTCTTTCCTGCATCAACAAATAGCTACAAGGTTAACAAAGAATGACCTGACCATATATCTCAACTCCAGCTCACATTAAAACTGTCCCCAAATTAAAGCCAGCTCCAATGTTTGACCTCCACTGCAAGATAGGCCCTCTACAGTCAGGTTCATGGGTGCCAAGGTAGCCATGAGGTGGCCTAAACCACCTCTGGTTTGAATCTAAGGGAGGCAGTTCTACACAACCATAACTTTTGGGGAACTTCACTGCCAGCCTGACCACACCATTAAGCATCATGCGTAAGGAAGTCACTATGTAACAAGGAGTACCAGTACCAGCATTTCCATCTGATCTCTGGTACTCTACCTAACCAGCAGAGTTTCACAGCCAGTTACCTGCAGGACAGCACTTCTAAAAGCCACTGGATTTTCTCAGATGTCAATAGCTACCCAGCTGCCCCTGCTCTGAGATTACAGTTGGGACTATACATGAAGCCTATGTGGCTATATTTTTGAAAGAACAACCTCCGAACACACAGAGACACACATAGTCTTGGTAATGCATGCCAAGTTGGAGCAGGTAAAATGTGCTAGGGAAAGTTATCTTCTCCCAGGTGAATTCTTCACGATCATCCTTTCCTTGTAGAAATTGCTACAAAATTACTAAATACAGTTTGTTTCTATCATGCAGCAAATATGACCATGAGTATGTGTGACAATAACAGCTGTGGTGAAATTATATATATGGTCATAAAGGTAAGAATTATATTTCCCAGACCAGCTAGCTTGGAAGAAACATCAATTTGAATGTTTTAAATAGAAGAGAGAGAAGCCTCTCTTGTGGCCTTTTCTTAGTGACTATTATAAAAAAAAACCTTTTTTTTAAACTTTGGTAAGCCTGGGATTCAGATTTTGAAATAATTCTGGTCAACTGGCAGTATAAAATGCCATGTGTTTATAGCTGTAGATGTGTCAAGTCATAGGGGAGAGTTATTCAAGTGTGTGGGAATTAGGCTGGGAATTATTTTTAGTCATGTGTCACAAAACACACTTTCAGAAAAAGACCTCTCATATATAGAACTTTATAGTCGCTGAAAAATGTGTCTGAACAAAGCACAAAATGTGTGCGGTCATGAACTGAAATGAAATGAAATAATTAAACTTTGAAAACGAATAGCTGGGTCGCTATGTCAAACCAATCCATAGGGTACAGTTCCTTGGCTTCTTTGCGTCCTTATCTCTAGAGTCATTGTTTTCAACTGGGATTATCTCCAGTGCTCATCTGGTCTTCCTCATTTTCTATTTTCCATGTGATGTTTTCCAAAAGGAAATTTTCATATAGGAAATTTGCACTTTCTTCCTCTCTCTCCCCTGACTTAATCTGATTGTGCCATGGCTACCACACCTGGCCTGCAAAAATTAGGTGACCACTAGGTAGCATCAAAGTGACCCACAGAGCTTAAGTTCCTGCCACATTGTGATCATCCAGATTTTTGCAGTAAACATATATATATCAAATGGATGATTAATTTCTTTCATCACATCAGGAGCGAACCATTAGCTTAAGAAATGCAGGAAAGCCTTAGGTTGTTTCCTGCAGCTCTTTCTGATTGAGACAACTGCCTTGCAGAAGGATTATTTCTGCAATACAGAAAACCACCTATTATTACAACTCCTATTATGCTATTTTGAAGAGATGAGTCATCTGAAGCAGGGAATGCACTTCTGAAGTTCCAAAGAGTTGGATTCAAATGTATACATAGACTCAACAGTTCATACAACCATAGATTCATTAATTCATTCAAGTTATTTTATTTTAATATTTTACAATTACTATTCTTTGGGAATTATATTAATCACAAATCATGGTGAGGTTTAATACTTTTGTGCATTTAATGTGCTCATGTTTTACAAATGTAAAATGGAATCAGGGTGGGGAAATGTATTTTTGTGGGGAAATCATAGGAGATGAGTGAGGGAATGTTTGAAAAGACCACCAGCTTTTTAAAAGGGTTTGGTCCATCCCCTTTTCAAGAAATTTTCCATGGATCTAAAAATACTGGTCAATTTTCACAAGTGCCTTGGTAGCAGCAGTCCCAAACTGGATCCTTGACTTATAAACAAACAATTACAAATTGTTGATTACCCTGTGGATAAGCTCAAATTGTCCTTTTCTCATTTAAGAACCACTGGTCTAGAGACTGGGAGTCTGGAAAAAGAAAAGAAGCTTTGACTTAGTGAGTCCATGTAGCTAACGTTTTGGAGTCCTCGGACTCTGGGGACTCTCTGCCTTTGATCCTAGATGGGGTTGCACTCCCCCAGACAGAAATGATGCACAATTTCGGCATCTTCCTAGATTCTTGGTCCTTCTGTAAGAGCAGGTGGCTATCATGGTGTTTGTTTTTTTGCATAAATCCATCTAGTATGCCAATTGTACTCCTTCCTGGATCAGAAGGCCTACTTACCACTGCTAGTCTTCTCCCATCCAATTTACATTACCAAGGCTGCCCTTGAAAACTACCCAGAAGCTGGCCTCAACCCTTTGAGGTAGTCCAGACCAGGAAACAAAAAATCATTGGTACAAATACTACTTTTATGGTAAGATTACAGTAACAGAATCTTGCAAGTCTGAAAGTGTTTTCCTCCTCCCCTGGATCTACATTCCAAAGAACAAGAAAAAGTAATCATACTTTTTAAAATTTTATTTCTGTTTGGACTCAGATTTCAATTGTTACATAGTGGTGGGATTAAAATAATTTAACAACTGGTTCTCTGCCCTAATGACCGTTTTGTATTAAAAAAAACGATATACCAAAAGGTAATTTATTATTTCATGCATTTAATACTTAAATAAGAACAATAAAAGAGGTACACAAAACTAGATTATGTTATAAGAAAGAGTTTTAAAATGTTAATGAAAAATATTAAATAATACCTGACAAAAATAGCAATACAACAGCAATACAACAGCAATACAACTGTTATTTGAGATATTTTCATATTGCTTCTTGATTGGTGTCTCAGTTGCAATTTTTTTTTGTTTTTATTCAGGCATCATCGGCTGGGTGATTTATCCTTAACCATCTTTTCACTGTAGGAGTATAAAATAGGGAAGCCCATTCTGCTACAAAGAACTACATTAGAGTTTAATGCATGAAATCACAGAACCCTTTAAGAGCTTTCCTGCTCATCATTAATTGTGTTCTGTATAGCTAGACAGGAAAAAGTTCCAGAGCCACAATCACAGCTAATACTTGGTGGCCTTGCCCCCTTTCCCATATGCACCAATCGGGAAACTAGAGATATGAAGCATCTATTCCTGAAATTACTTCTGAGAAGCACCACCTACAGTAGTTTTCTCCAGAGTGACATGATCAAAGGTGCTCCTCTCTTGGACTTTTGTTTTTTCCCCCCCACCTGCAAGGAAGTTGAACGAAAACCAGACGTGTTTTGGAAAACACAGATTTATCATAACTAGTTCACGAAACTCAACAAAAAATTAGGTATCGGCTCTGCCAAACCAGTGCGAACCGGCTGAATCCCACCACTATTGTTACAGTATTGTTTTGTAAGCTGTTCTGTCCCTCCATCAAGCTTGCAGGTGCAATTGAAAGGGTAGTTTATCTCCTACAAAGCCCTTTATGTCACAAGGCTATCTTACTTAAGAGCTGCCTATTTCCAATTGTCTCTATTCAGACTTATAATATTATCATTCATTTTTACTACACACCAGAACTTTTTGTACTGAGATATAGTAAACCTGGCTGAATGTAGCTCTTCATATAAATTACATGCATATAGTGATCAATTATCAGAAGATTAATAGTGTTTTATCTATATACATTTATATCTTTAAAGCCCCACATGGCATGGGCCCAGGCTACTTGAAGGACTGTCTCATCCCACTGGGATAGGCCTGTCTCACTCATGCTGCCAGTCCCATCGACCAAGATATTCTGGCTGGCAGCACCTAGGAGAGAACAGCCTTCTCTGCCATTGCTTCTGCCCTTTGGAACATCTTGCCCCCCACCCCCAGAGTGAGGTCGGTTGCAGCCCTCCTGATCTTCCACAAGGGCTTAAAGACATGGTTCTGCCAGTTGACTTGGGATTCCAATGGAGGGGAGGGCCTTCATATTGGGAGTGGTTGAGAGATTAAGAACAGATTCCACCCCTCCCTCTGCTCATCCTATTCCCTCCCTCCCCATCTTTTAGTTAGGATTGAATATTTGTATTTTTGTAATGTTCTATTTGTATCGTCTATAGGTTTGGTATAATTTTATCTTTTAATATTGAAAGCTGCCAACAGTTACTCTGTTGTAAGTTGGGTAGCCAATAAATTAAATTAATTAATTAATTAATTAATACATGATTTTGCTATGAACATATTTTTTTCATATATATGGAAATACGAGAGCAGAGATTCCAGTTATACCAACCTCCATACACTAAATACATGTACTCTTTGCAGACCTTTCCACCAATATGGGGGAAGAGATGTGAGAGTGGGAAAGCATGAATAGCATTTTAGCTGATGTTGCTACAGAACTTTCTCCTTCAGCAAGTTAGTTTAGATCCTATATTATGCTTCAGATGAATAATAAAAACTTTCATTCTGCCAAGATTTTTATAATTCCTAATTTTGCTTTCTGATTCAATCATATGATTATTTTATAAGAAGCATGTCTATTCTTTTACTGTATCTGTTTGTAATTGTATATTCCAGCCAGTTGACCCACATTTTGAAACAGACCAATATTGTTATCCATATTTGTATCAGAACAGGCTTCTGTATACCTCTTTTTTTCCTTATTCTTCTGTAAGAAATTGCAATCCTATTAAGATATATCCTCATCTCTGCATCAGTGTCATTCATCTCTGCCCCTCTCCACTACATGTCAGCTTAAAAGGTAAAAAGATATCAACACCTCAGCTAATTCTGTTTCTTCTTCCACACATTTTCCCTCTATTTCTCTGTTTTCTTTGATGTCTCCTCTTTAGTGACCTGAGGTTAATAAGCTACAAGAATGTAATCACATAGTGAAAATACTTACTCTCTCTCTCTCTCTCTCTCTCTCTCTCTCTCTCTCTCTCTCTCTCTCTCTCTCTCTCTCTCTCTGTGTGTGTGTGTGTGTGTGTGTGTGTGTGTGTGTGTCTATCTCTGTCTCTGTCTCTCTCTATATGCATGTAAAAGAGAGTGAGAGAGTGAGACTAAGGGGCAGAGAACAACATCGTACAGCAGTAAATGATAAGTTTGGACCTTGTAATTCTGATAATGGAAGGCTTCTTCATTATTTAAATGTGAGTTTGTGGGGCATTTCTGCTTTTTCTGCATGCTTAGTGTTCTAGTTTCCTATTATAGTAGATTCTATGTTTATGTTGCTAGTTGCTGTAATGTGGAAAAATAAATATGTAAAGCAAGTGACACTCTGGGACCATTTATCGTTGTCAGGGAAAGCCAAATTAGAGAAGCAAAGGGAAAGAAATGAAAAGCATTCTAAACAATCCTGCAATATGACACATGTTAATTTTATTTTGGAGAGCAGACATTTTTGTTCATCACAAAATAAAATGAGAAAAGAAAAGGAACTTTACCACTGAAAAGACTGCAGCTTGCAAGAGATATATCTTGAAACTACTGTGCCTCAACTCCCAACTCTTTTGACTTTTTGATGCCACTCATTATTGGTAATTGAACCCAACTTTCCTGATGGATAGTGTAGATCAGTTTTATCAATCTGTAATAGTTGTATCCAGAGCTATCCATCACCTAACAGCTATACTTCCTGGACCATTCTCAAAAAAGTGGAGGGCCTCTGGCCAGAATTATGCTAAGATTTATAACAGAAAGCATAGCCATCACAGCATCTTCTGATATATTCAGCAACAACATTAGTTCAAAAACTCCACTTACAGAAATTAGGAAAAAAAATCTACCGTACAAACATCTTGAGCATGGAAAGACTTCTTTGCATGGGAAAAAAAATTCTAACAAATTGCAAAGCAGATTTCCATATGGTATGGATACTGTGGCATGCAAAGATAAAAAATGAGTTCCTGTAGATTTTATTCTGCTAGCATTGCGAACTTAGGGGGCAGTGCTCATCTGCATTTCAAGGCCCCTGAGCCAGCATTGTCCAAAGACATTTCCACAGTCATGTGGCCATCATGATATCACGGAATGCTGAAGTAGTACCTGTTTATCTACTTGTGTTTGCATGCTTTCGAACAGCTAGATTGGTAGGAGCTGGGCGAGAACGGGAGCTCATCCCATCACGTGGTGTTCAGGTCTGGAACCTGGGCTGCTGGCTTTCCAGCCAATAAGCCCAATGTCTTAACTGCTAAGCCACTGCAACACCAACTGTGGTGTATGGAAGATCTAAAGTTCCTCATCCTGAGCTATACTGACTGTGACAATCTATGACTGTCAATGCCCTTCGGCTGTATTGGAATCTGGGATGGCTGCCCCCCCACCCCCAGTTTTATTAAAGATAGCAGAAACTGAATTCCATAAAGAACATGTGCTTTACCATCAGCCACTTCTTTCCATATGTAGGAGTCTATGTATGCCAGAACAATATTTTTTTTGTTTGTGTTCAAAGAAAAATACTATGTACGTTAATTTCCTGATTGTAGAAATATAACCTTCTTTCCTTTCTAAGTACATTCCTATATTGTTTTTCTCAAGCAGGTTTAAAATAAAACATCTAAGACAATAAAGTTCCATTGATTAAACCAAAAATTCCTCTGGAACAATTTACCAAGCAAGGGGATTTAGAAATTTAGCTTCTGAGCCCTTTTAGCCTTTTTTTTCTTTTGCATTGTATTTTCTTCCTCAGATGTTCAGAAAGCAGCTTTATGATCTCCCTACAGTTAGATTAACTCCAAAGTGAATCCTTTTTAAACAAAGAAGACCAAGTAGTTGGAAGCAAGCAAGTGGAAATGTATACTAGAGATTTGTAACTTTCATGCTTATCCCATCCGACACAGATTTATGAGGGAGTTCTGATAAATACAATAGGTGTTCCTTCCCATAGCCCTGAAGTCACTGTTAGGATACTTTTCAATGTTTTGGAAATAGCAGATCTCAGCTGTTTACTCACCTCAAGTAACCGTAGCTGGATTTTGGGTTACCACCTCAGGATTCATTGCTTGATAATAGAATTGAAAATCAGAAGCAGATTTACTCTTTTGTTGAAAATCCAATATTTGTCCCAGTTATTTAATTAGATTCTCTGCAGTACTTATCAGAATGCTATTGGGATGTTTTTATTCTAGTTTAAGATGAAAGCCAATGAATTCATCATGTAACAGCAGTTTTGTCCAGCTATTAAAATTATAATGTGGTAAGAGATATTATTTGAACAATGTTATAGATAAGTAATTTGAAAAAAAAACCCATTTTGTGAACTTTTATTTCACCAGAATGCTATAATGAGAGAGAGAGAAAAAGAGAGAGAACTGCGTTACTGTGTCCCTGACCTAAAAAAAATGGCCACAATAGGCTTAAAGTAGTCCAAACGTAAAGTGTATTAAAACCTCCTCACTAAAAACTTCAAAACAAATCCTATGTGACTGTGTAAAGACTGAACATCTTCCACTGAGTTGGAATGACAAATTTTGAAGGGGAAAAAAATGGAAACTGTAATGGTGGTGGATGGTATGTAGTGCCTGCAATTATGACAGGCAGCTCTGCCTATTACAACAGGAGTGTCAGGCCTTGAGCCTTTCAGAACCAAGCTGCAGAAGTGGTGGGCGAGTGGGCGTGCATCTCCATGTGCATGAGCAGAGGGCGAGCGTGGTACCAACTTCTCTCCTCCCACCTGCTGGTCTGCAAAGCTGAAAAAGTTGGGAAACTCTGTATTATAATATTACTCCTACTCCTCCTCCTCCTCCTCCTCCTCCTCTTGCCTCTTGTTTCAGAGAGATCCATTTTCCAGTTAACATGATGTCAGCTAAATGTTTAAATAACTTTTCATGATATCATTTGGAAAGACATTTTCTTCCACTTTAAGCAAAATCTTCATGGATTTGTTCTTGTGTACAGCTATTAAAAATTCAGTAGGAGAGATAGAAACTATTCTGGTACACCAGAAATAAAAGGGGATAAGCAGCTTATTGCCAAAAAGGCTCAGTAGATCATGCTTTTACTCAGGAGCATTTTAAACTATTTTTTCATTGATTTCTTCTTTGTATTTGCTTTTTCTAATCTAAAGAGCAATCTTGGATGTTTGTAGAAATAATTATGTTTGCTAAAGTTTTGCAATTAGATCCCAGGACCAAAAATGACCTATAAATTGTCATTGTTTCTTACTTACAGGCAAATGCTTAAAACAGTTACAGTCTTAGTCAAGATATTGCAAATCAAAATCCATTCTAATTACCAGGAAGAACTAGTAGTTCACTACACAGCACTTATACTTATATACCATCCCACAGTGCTTTACAGCACTCTCTGAGCAGTTTACAATGTCAACATATTGCCCCCAACAATCTAGGTCTTCATTTTATAGATCTCAGAAGAATGAAAGACTGTGTCAATCTTGAGCCAGTCATGATCGAACTCCTGCAGAATTACCCTGCAATACTGTATTCTAACCACTGCACCACCATGCAATATGGGTCCATATTGGATTGCCTTTGATCTTTTAGGCAGAGAACTGGCATTGCTTCTTATAATTAACTACTGTATAGTAAATAGATTGTTGTAAATAAGATTTTCAATTCCCTAAAACAGTGGTGGCAAACCTATGGCACGTGTGCCAGAGGTGGCACTCAGAGCCCTCTCTGTGGGCATGCACACCATGCCCCAGAGATGGCAACCGTCCCTCTTCAACCAGCCGCCTACTAACTTGCCAAGGTCCCATGTGGCTGGATGCATCCCAGCACGGCTGGTTTCCCTCCCCCTGTCCCATCCCTCCTGGCCTTGCATGCTCTCCTTTTCCCACTGCATTGCCTCCTCAGCTGTCGGCAGGCTGTCCAGCTCAGAGGCAGATTCTCTGAACTGCTGGTGGTGGGCTGCGGAGCCCCAGAGTGCGCCAGTCGAGGGGCCGGCAGGCTGTGGCTGCTGATGGACACTGTTGGCCCCCATGCGGTCTTTGGCCTCTGTGTGCGGGGGCCGATGGAGTCAGGCAGCAGCCTCCCCAGCCCCTGCCTCACCTTGCACTGTGACAATGGCACCCTCGCCCCGCCTTGCCTCACCTCACCCCGCAGGACAAGCCTCCTGCCCACTGCCCCACTTGCCAGAGACCTCCTGGATCTCCCCCAATCCTGCCCAGCCCCCACAGGCGTCCCTCCCCACGAGCAACATTGATGTGACCACGCCCACCTTGGCCACACCCACCCAGTCTGCCATGACCACCACAGCCACGCTGCCCAGTGGACCACGCCCACCTGGCACCCGGCGATAAATAAGTGGGTTTTGGGTTGCAGTTTGGGCACTCGGTCTCTAAAAGGTTCGCCATCACTGCCCTAAAACAATATAGTTGAACAATTGGGAGACTTTCCTGCACACTATCATTTTATCAAAAGCTTCACTCCTGATATGCTTACTTCCAGTAGGAATCAGGTCATTGTTGCATTTGGTGACAATTTTCTCATCTGAAAGCAAGTTTGTATATATTGAATATAATTTACTTGCCTGTTGTTGTATTTAGAACTGAAGACCTTCATATTGAACAGAAACAAAGTACTAGTTTCTCCCAATTCCTTTATTGAAAACATCTGTATGCTAAGACAGTCTGTATGTTTAGCTTGATTTATTTACCTGGAATGTTTTCAGGGGGTTATACATTTTCCAAAGTATATTTTAATCCCACTTCTTTCTTAAATACTCTTAATACGCTAAGTCTATTTCAGTTGATCTAACTCCAAATGTCAGTAGATCATGTTTAAAAAGAAAAGTGAAAAAAAAAATCAAAAAAGAGAAAAGAGCAAAAAAAGGAATAATTTCATCATATAAAGAAAATACAACTCTTAACAATTTATTACCATTTCTTGAAATACAACAAATGATCTCTTAACCCAAATCTCACCTCAATCTCTATAAATGTATCTATAAATTGTCATTGTCTACCCTAACTGGCAAAGGTTCACTAAGAGTTACCAGAAATACCCACATATCTATTATAAACTATTATAAACTCACTTAATTTCCTTCTTTTATGTTCTTGAACAAAGCCTCAAAACAACATCAATCAAATACAAACCATAAAAAAGATTACCAGAAATAATAACAAATATTTTAAACATAATCAGATAAATTTAAGATATAACAAACAACCTCTTTCCCATATAACACTTTATAATTATTTATAACTCTAACTATATCATTCCTTTTTAAAAAATCTACTGTATTTTGTATAAATGAATTCCAGATTTCACTATACTTGTTCATACAACATATACAATATATAGCAAATTTGCTCACAGGTTGTCAGTGTATTCAGGTCTTCAATCCATTGAGTGAATGGGGCTAAACGTTTATATTTCCAATAATGAAATATGAGCCTTTTAACCATAGTAAAAGCATGGAGAATCCCTTATATTGTTCAGTTTTCAAATTCCATGTACTAGGTATGTAATTGAAAAGAATATTGTCCTATATTTAGATTTTGTCACATAATCATATTATACAGTTCTACTACTTTTTCACAAAACCTAGTAAGATAGGACATTATAAAAACATGTGTTTTAAAGAAGCATTATCCTTATTATATCTCCAACAAAATGCTGTTTTTGACAGTCCTTTTGCAAACAAATGTAATGGAATGCAATAAAATCTTAATATTATTTTTGTTGTATAAGTCATAATTTGAGGTTCATTGACACTATTCTAAAGAACAGGGGTGTCAAACTGCTGGCCCGCAGGCTGGATGTGTCATGATGAAACCACACCTAACCCATTGCCGGCAATGGGGAAAAAACTCCGATACGTCACGTGACATCATGTGACGTCGCGAGTTTGACATGTCTGCTATAGAAGTTAAGGCATTGATCCATTGTCTAGGCAATACAGGAACATCTAATTTTTGTTCCACTCGTTTCTTAGTATCTGTGTATCAAAACAATTTATTGGTAAGTAATATTAATATAAACTAATAATAAGGTTTTTTATTATTATTTTAAAGGATTTAATAAGTTACTGTCTATGGAGATTCTCAGTCATCCAGGCCATGGTTGGCCCAAAGTTATTTTTTCAAAAGACAACTGGACTTGCTTTGTTTTTTGCTTGAAAACATTTCACTTCTCATCCAAGAAGCTTCTTCAGGTCTGAATGAATTGTGGAGAATGGAAGGATTTATATTCCTTGCAGTCATCTGGTCATTAGCATTCTTTCAGAGAGTCCTTGAGGCCACTTGGAGGTTTATCTGTGCCTTCAAGGTCACCTGAATAATGAAAATGGGTGTGGAACCTTCTTGGAACTGTGTTGTAAACAGGAGATATCCCTCCTGTTCAGAGAAAGCTGTTCAATCTTAATGTAGATGGCCTCTTTGATCCCTCTTTCAAACCAATGGTCCTTTTTGTACAGAAGGTGGATTTTGTTGTCTTCAAAAGAGTGTCCTTTGCCTTTCAAATGCAAATGGACTGCTGAATATTGTCCCAATGGGTTTCTTCTCCTATGTCGTGCCATGTGTTTGTAAAGCAGTTGTTTTGTTTCTCCAATGTACAGATCTGCACATGTCTTACTGCACTGTACTGCATATATCACATTGCTCGGTTTGTGTCTGGGTGTTTTATCCTTGGGGTGGACAAACTTCTGCCTTAGTTCTGTTCTTAGTTCTAATTTCTGCTCTCTAATTAAATTTGATTGGTGACTTTTTCTCCCCATACCTTGAAGCAAATAGTAACCAAAAGCTATCAAGTTCCCCAAGGAGCTTCATATTCACAAAATACATTGGTCCTTAGTAATCACTTCAAGTGGCAACAGAGAAGAAGCATATTGTTAGATCTTAACTTGAAACAACAAACTCAAAAGTTTCCAACTTGTGAATACCAAATGATGTCTTTTTAGTTCTATTAATTTCAACCAAACACTTATTATCAGTATTCTGTAGCCAAAACAGCAGTAACTTGTCAAGCATAAAAAGTGATTCTGTTCATCTCCCACCAATGCTGCAAGCGCAAGTTCAAAATATTGTGACACATAAGCATGATAAATTTTTCTTCCCCTGCCAATATCATTGTATGGAGGACAACACAAAGCAGACAAGGACCAGCATATAAAATCATATTTCATAGGAATTTTAGAAACAGTGCTGCTAGATTGTAATATTGCTTTCAAAACTGGCATTTCACATCTTATTGGTACAGACATAAACATATTCAGATAAAATGTCAAAGATCATTGTTGGAATATTTTTCTTATATGTTCACAATAGGTTCAAATTAAAGATCGAAGAGTGATTGTACAGGGAATAGTAATGCCATTTTATAAAACACAAAAGACTGGCTTCTGTGATTATAAAAAAATGAGTGCATCATATAGCAAGGAAGGACACATATAAAGGAAAACATATATCTTATGTATTGAAAAACATATATAAAGATAAAATGCCCATTTAAGGAGGCACGTGTTTTACTCTAGATAGATAATTTTTGTAATAAACTAATGCATTCCATTCTAATGCTAATAACTGGCTAAATCCTTAAACTAAAAAAAAAAACTATAAAAAGGAAGACGAAAGAGCAATTCACCAATGTTACATGACAACCTTGGGTTGAATAAACATATTTTCTTTGACATCCGCTGATTGCCTGATGTGTTTTATTGGATTCTCAGCTTGAGAATGAACTGCAAGACAAGAAGGTGTCTGATCCTTCTGACACTATTAAACCACTGACTTTATTGGCTGAACATAATTATACAAAAACAATCCAACAACAGAAGCAACAGAAATCTTAAAATTACGAAATTTCTCTTACACTAATCTCAAAACAAGCACATTATGTTTCTCAGACTATCCTACTGGCAAACCATCTGTTAAAATATGAAACATAAAATAGGCATCTTTTGAGTGACAATGTGTTGGAATTTTATAGTTCAGGCTTCTATAGCAAAACTAGGCCAGTGGCCAGCTTGCGTACTAAAGGCCTAGGACAGTAAGTGAGG
>NW_015390575.1:131908-145301 GCF_001527695.2 Protobothrops mucrosquamatus | reverse complement strand
ATCCTATAGAAAGCTACAACCAATCATATGTTAAAGACGCTACATTAGGACTTATTCTACCCTGCAACAAAATGTAACCAATTATGTATTGACAGCTGTACTTCCTCATGTATGTACAAAATAAATAGGTGGCTCAGATCACATTCTGTGTCCACTCATCCCGAGGAGATTTCTGCGTGTCTCTTCCTTTTCTGGCTTGTCGTTGCTTGCCAGAATTCATGAGTGACCCACCTTAATGTGGCAAGGCTGAAAATGCCACAACAATGTACATTATATCTACAAGCTAAAGTCCTTTGTTTTCTGTCACTTCTCCTACATATGATTATTATTCTATCATAGTGTAGCATAACTTCATAGTAAGAATAACCCTAGATTATTACAAAGAATCACTACAAGTTTCACAAATAAATATGGTAAATAACTATTTAACAGCCAGACTGTTAGAGCTCATATGAATTGTCAGAGATATAATTTATCTCCCTCAAGTTGTCTACGTCATATATTTATTTCATAAAAGTTGATTTTTTTTATATCTTTTATCATTGCTGAATAGAATCAGTTCAGGGAAAGCAAATTAATGTGAATTCCTTAATTCAATGCTAAAAAAAGTAAGGTTCTACATTTAGGCAAGAAAAACCAAATGTACAGGTATAGTAAAGGGGGTACCTTGCTCAATAGTAGTAAGTGTGAGAGGGATCTCGGAGTCTTAATGGACAATCACTTAAATATGAGCCAGCAGTGTGCTGCAGCTGCCAAAAAAGCCAACACAGTGCTAGGCTGCATTAATAGAGGAATAAAATCAAGATCACACAAAGTATTAATACCACTTTACAATGCCTTGGTAAGGCCACACTTGGAATACTGCACCCAAGTTTTGGTCACCACGATGTAAAAAAGATGTTGAGACTCTAGATAGAATACAGAGAAGAGCAACAAAGACGATTAGGGGACTGGAGGCCAAAGCATATAAGGAACGGTTGCTGGAATTGGGTATGTCTAGTTTAATGAAGAGAAGTACGAGGAGGGACATGATAGCAGTGTTCCAATATCTCAGGGGTTGCCATAAAGAAGAGGGAGTCAAGCTATTTTCCAAAGCACCGGGAGGCAGGACAAGAAGCAACGGGTAGAAACTAATCAAGGAGAGAAGCAATCTAGAACTAAGGAGAAACTTCCTGACAGTGAGAACAATTAACCAGTGGAACAACCTGCCTCCGGAAGCGGTGAATGCTCCAACACTGGAAGTTTTTAAGAAGAGACTGGACAGCCATTTGTCCGAAATGGTATAGGGTTTCCTGCCTGAGCAGGGGGTTGGACTAGATGACCTTCAAGGTCCCTTCCAACTTTACTATTATTATTATTATTATTATTATTATTATTATTATTATTATTATTATTATTATTATTATTATTATTATTATTATTATTATTATTAATTTAAAAATAACTTTCAAAATAGGTTATACTGCATTTTCATTCCAACAACAGGTTCCAACACACCCCATATCTGGATTATATCTGTCTATATGGTATTTAACTTTATGTGCTATTGTGCTGCCTTATATTACACATTTAAAAGCATCATAGCTCTCTTAGCTAAGATTCCAGGAATGATCAGAGAATACTTTATACAGTTTAAAGAGCTTTGCCCCAAAGAACACAGTATATGACAAATATTTGTACTAAAACCTGTTATGTGTGTGTGAATATACATACACATGAATGCATACATACACTGCTATCTGCTATGTATTTTATAACTTGGTTAAAGAGCATAATATATAAACTACTTATAGTTGCTTTTTGGTAATTTGTTAAATTCACAATATTATTGCTGCTTCCAAAATCTAAGAAATTAAGAAATAGTGCAGGTGGAGGTGGAGAACTACTGCCCTTTTATGACTTGTAGACTTCAACTCCCTGACTCAAGAATTCTGGGAGTTGAAGTCCATAGGTCATGAACGAGTCATAGTTACCCACCCTTGTTTTAGTGGGAGGTGTTTGCAGAGCCTTACAATGTGAAAATAAAATTTCATATACCAATGTAACAGGATGATGATGATGATGATGATGATGATGATGTTATCCATTCAGTCATGTCTGACTTTTGGTGACTCTGTGGGCCAGGTCTCTCTATATCTTCCAGTCTTGCACTTTTTCTTTGAGTTGTTCTATGCTCTGGTATAACAGTATAGAATTGTTTATTTATTGGAGGCTTATCTAACTCTGGACTGTGACCTGCCTCTTAGGGGATCCGAAGAAAATGTGAGGAATATTACAAACTGGGAGGCTTGCCAGAACCAGCCAAGACTGTTGGTTCTTGACAAAACTCATTAATTCTATTCAGATGATGCATTTATCATTTTCACATAATTCTCCCATTTGAGAATCCCCAAGTCTGCATTGACATCTCATCTTTTCTAAGAAAGCTAAAGGTGTTCTTTCTTATTTTACATACACAAGTCAGGGAAATGGGTTGCCTGAGAAAGAAAATAAGTGTCCCTCCCATTATAAAGCAAGCTGCATGCCTGAGCTGAGGCTAAAACCTGGTCTTTATCATCCATCTTTGACTCCTTACCCATACATGACACTGTCCATTAGGTTCCAACTTTAGATAGATATTCCTAAAAAAAATGGTGCAGGTGAATAGGTTTAACAGTCTTTGGAGTATAAAATTAGCAAAACAAAATTTAGCTAGCTATCAATGAGATTCTTATTTTAAAAACTTTGTGTTTCTACCTCTCACAGTGCCTTTCAGCCTTTTAATCTTGTAGCTCAGAATTAGCAAACAAACAGGACTGTCTGTGATGGGGAGGCACTTTATCTTAATTTGCTCACTCTCCAAATCTTATTGCAACTCAAACTCTGCTTGGTGGAATTAAGACGTTTTGCTAATGTATTGGCCTTCTTCAGAATTGTTGTAGATAAGGCGATATGAATCCATAATGTGTTTTGAGGTAAACACTTGTTGTAGGAAAATGGCTTTATCTCAGTTGACTGACCTGGATTATAGATACAGTTGGCACTTCATCATTTTACATCTGCAGCTGGTTCCCAGATATAAAGATTAAGCCAGCCGAGGAGCCTTTCATAGATGTTGTCGGCTGTCATTTTGTGGCATCAGCTCTAAAGTTTAGTGGATAACTTTTGTTGCCGTAACAAGTCAAAGCATTTTCAGCTAAAACCTTTTAGCCCACTGTGAATTTAGCAGACAACTGCTTGAGGCCTGCTGATAAGCTAAATATGGATCTTCAACCCAACGAAAGCAGAACAGTGGTTATTTCACCAATTATCCAGCAAGGAAGGTGCTATACACTTCACATCAAGATAAGCACATACTTATTCTTACGTACTCTAAAAACACTTTAAGGGTTTTAAGAGACAAACATTACTCTGGGAAAATAGTCTATTTTTCTGCTCCATAGGGGAACAACAATTTTCTTTCTGCTTTATGCAAGGATTATGGCAGGTAGATTTTTATAGTTAACAGTCCTCCAATAGGAGATGCATTGTTCTGCAGCGATTAAGGAGAGCAACCTCCAAATCTAGAAGCAAATCCTAGTCTTTTAACTATAAGTCTCACCAGCAAGATAAAAATACTGATTTTGATGCATTGTATTATTAAACAAATTGGATGAAACAGAGGATTGCTCTTGACACACTTCAGAGATTTTATCTTTCATTGTGCAAGGCAAGAGGAAAGACAGACTATGATGGGAAGGGATTTGATATGGTTCCAGAGATTCTGGAACCTTTCAGAGGGCCAAGGGCTACTGTAGGTCACAAGGATAAAGTAATATCAGGAGTCCTTGTTGTAAGCCTAATACATAAAGTGTACAAAATAACTGCCAACAGTGTAATACTCTGCAGAATTTGTCTTTTTATAGTTTAAAAGTCTTAGTTCCTAAGATTTATTTTATTTTTTCCCATTTCCTTACAGCAGATGAAATACAAATAAATGCATATTCCTTTAATTAATGCATGTCTCTTATGCAACCTGAAGAGATGGGGGAAAGTTTGCTTAAGGCACCTCTCATAGGGGTTGGATATATGACAGAAATATAAGCGAAAGAAGGCTAGCAGAAAGCAGAAGAGTAAAGAATTTCCTGCAAGTGATTGAACAGCTGATGTGAAGTTGAGATAGATGCCCAGATATGAGAACTTTGAAGAAAGTTTCTTGTACCCAGTGGAACAATGAAACAAAACCTGCAAAGAATAGACTTTGAACGATGACATCTCATTATTTGCTCACATATATGCATTGATTGCTATTTTTCCCTTTCCAGTGGGGTTTTGTGTGGGCACCTTGAGAGAGAAAGGAAGAAAAACAGAGAAAAAACATAATGGCTGCAAACCTGTAGAGTTCTTGGCAAAAAGAAATCTTATGGTAAGTTCCGTATATGGACAAACACCAAGCTGAATCAATTTTAAGGATTCAAGAATAGTCTCAATTGCGTTTGGTTTAATTTGCAGATGAAAGAAATTATAATCTGCCACAATTCTGTGGTTATTCTATTGTGATGAAGTGAGGAAAAAAAGAAGTTTCTTTTGGTTCTATGTCTTCAGTCTGTAGCCTCCCTGGCTTAATAATGATGGCAGCAGCTACTCATGTGGATAATAGTTACAAGTTTTAAACAAGGTCTTATATTGGGCTAGTCCTTTCATTGCTCGAAGACCATGAAACTAATAGTCCAACACCTCCAGAGGACACCAAGTTTGAGAAAATTCATGCATACGCTGGATAACACAATTGTAACAGTCTTATAATGAAGGAGAATGATGTACTAATCTCAGGTTAGTTAGTAATTTTTAAGCAGTTGTTTTATCTAGCCAGAGGATTTATGTTTTTATGTCTATATATCCAGTGGTGGGATTCAAATAATTTAACAACCAGTTCTCTGCCCTAATGACTATTTTAAGTATAAAAAAAAGATATACTGAAAAGTAGTACTTGGTGGCCCCTTTCCTATATGCATCAATTGGAAAACTAGAGAAATGAAGTGTCTATTCCTGAAATTACCCCTGAGAAGCACCAACTAGTTTTCGCTTGAGTGACATGATCAAAAGTGCTGCGTCTCCATTTGGTTTTTGTCGCTCCACTCTTGGACTTTTGGGGAGGTTTTTTTTTTTCCCGCCTGGAAGGAAGTTGAACGAAAACCAGATGTGTTTCTGAAAACACAGATTTATTATAACCGGTTTGCTGAACTCAACAAAAAAATTAGGTATTGGTTCTGCCAAACCGGTGCGAACTGGCTGAATCCCACCACTGTATATATTTAATTGTAAAAATAACAGAAGCTTTTGAATTTCTTCTCAAGTGAAACTGACATTCTTATCAGTTGCTTTTCTTTCCCCCACAACTGAACCAGGACAAGACCTTCTATTACAGGTCTTTGTGGGTTTTAGTCCATGTGAAAATTTCTTCCCTTTGTGAAAATTTTCTTTCTTCATGAAAAATTTCCTTCCACAACTTTATTAAGGATCTTTTGAATCTCTTCTGAATTCTCTTTAGCAATAGTGTTGACTTATCACTGCAGTGTGCCTTAAAGGCTGGGCTACATTTTTACTGCTACTGCACAACCTTCTATCCCTCTGATGTTTTTTCTACTAACCTGATTTCTGAATTTGAAAACCCTTCTTTATGACATCTTCCCCTGGATTTCAACTGAATAGTAGAGTTTAGGAAAGCATTTTTAAAAAGGATTATACAGCAAAGCCAAGAAACTTAAGGTACATCTAGGGCAGTGTTTCTCAAACTTCTCAATTCCACAAAAACTGGCTGGGGAATTTTGGGAGCTGAAGTCCACATATCTTAAAGTTGCCAATTTTCAGAAACACTACTCCAGACCATCACAATTTCTACTTCAAATGCAGTTAGAAAATTATTTCCAATTATTGTATTGATTGCCACTGACCTTGTGAGTGCTAAGAACAAGACTTTCAGAGGACACCAGCTGTTCTTCCCCTCCTTCTCCTCACCCCCCCCAAGAAAAAGCAAATGAAACAGACTGGAGCTTTGCCTGCAACTGGTCCGCAGCCACCCAGAAGAGGGGAATAGATAGAACCTCATTAATTTTATGTATTCACTTTACCTGGCTTGAGGGGAAGATGCAAAGACATCACCTCGGCTTTCCTCTTAGCTGTAGCTTACACACTGGATGGAGTGTGAGGCAAGAATTCTTTCTCAGGAGGAAACAGCTTGCAATCTCTACAGGGTTCCAGTGTTTCTAACTGGATATTGGTTTCAGAAGTACTCTTACTCTGCAGATGGGCTGGAAGTAAATTGACTCAGCTACTGAAGAGGGAGAATTGTAGGATTGTGAAACCATTCTATAAATTGTGTGAGCATGTTTTGTAGAAGGGCTTTCACACATACCATACCATCATCTCAAAATTAAAATAATCTAAAATGAATTCTTTCATAGCATAGATGACAGCAATAAACAAAATCCATAAGGGTCAGCCTGGCTCGGTTTTTTTTAAAAAAAAGAGCAGCAAAAGAGATGTATTGGGTGGCAAGTGAGAAATATGCATCCTTATGCATCACATATCCGTAATATGTGAGAAATATGCATCCCCAAAGAGCATGCATTTTGTAAAGGAGCAAACAAAATAACATTTATTAGTAGCAGTTACCCTTTTCTGTTCTTTTTTTTAGAGTACATTAGGGACATTTGCATACAGAATTCCATATATTACACAAAGTTACAAGTGACATTGAATGTAAATTTTCCAGCACTATTTTAAAACACTAACCAGCAGCAACCATGACAGCAGCAGCCATTAGAGAATGAAATAATATAACCGGCAGCACAGACACCGACCATGCTGAGATTGATCTGACAGCTCTAATTTATACACACACATACACAAACTGCATGGAAAAGCAGTGACCAATTTTGTCCTCTCTCCCTGGCAGCAATTTACTGCCTTTCCACAGTGTGCACTGAGAAGCAGCACCTCTTTTCACCACACAGCTTGTAAACAACAGGAGCTGGGAATGGAGGGAAGAAAGAACCTGCTTCCTCAGCCCAAGAACTGTTGAAGTGCTCTGTACTGTTTAACGTGAAAGTACAGTAGTTCTTCATTTTACTCCATGGCATAGAAATGCAGGAACTTGCCCTGGTTTGTTTTTCCTCCATTGTTTTATCTTGCCTTGCCTTGCATTGTGGAGGGGGGGTGGACAGTTGCCTCGGTTTCCATTCTGCTCACTAAGAAGGGAGAAGTTGTTTCACATCAAGCAATAGGGAAAGACACACACAGAGAGAGAGATCTTGGGGCAGATCTAATGAGAAATCCATCTGGGATAAAGCCTTTGGTAGTAAGGGCTAACTGTGAGAGGGATCTCGGAGTCCTAGTGGACACTCACCTAAATATGACCCAGCAGTGTGCTGCAGCTGCCAAAAAAGCCAACACAATGCTAGGCTGCATTAACAGAGGGGTAGAATCAAGATCACGTGAAGTGTTAATATCACTTTACAATGCCTTGGTAAGGCCACACTTGGAATACTGCATCCAGTTTTGGTCACCACGATGTAAAAAAGATGTTGAGACTCTAGAAAGAGTACAGAGAAGAGCAACAAAGACGATTAGGGGACTGGAGGCCAAAGCATATAAGGAACGGTTGCTGGAATTGGGTATGTCTAGTTTAATGAAGAGAAGGATGAGGGGGGACATGATATCAGTGTTCCAATATCTCAGGGGCTGCCACAAAGAAGAGGGAGTCAAGCTATTCTCCAAAGCACCTGAAGGCAGGACAAGAAGCAATGGATGGAAACTAACCAAAGAGAGAAGCAACCTAGAACTAAGGAGAAACTTCCTGACAGTTAGAACAATTAACCAGTCGAACAACCTGCCTCCAAAAAGCGGTGAATGCTCCAACACTGGAAGTTTTTAAGAAGAAACTGGATAGCCATTTGTCCAAAATTGTATGGGTTACCTGCCTGAGCAGGGGATTGGACTTGATGACCTCCAAGGTCCCTTCCAACTTTATTATTATTATTATTATTATTATTATTATTATTATTATTATTATTATTATTATTATTATTATTATTATTATTATATCTATAAATCATGGTTTTCTTGCAACATTTCAACAAAATTCAATTATCTACATTTTATAACTTCTAAGAGAGAGAATCTTCACAAATGCAAAGTACAGGTAGTCCTTGACTTATGACTACAATTGGGACCCAAATGTCCATTGCTAAGCAAGGCAGTTGTTAAGTAAGTTACGCCTGACTTTATGCCCTTTTTTTGCCATGATTGTTAAGTGAATCACTGCAATCCTTAAGGGAATCTGGCTTCCCCATTGACTTTGCTTGCTGGAAACCAGATGAGAAAGTAGCAAATTGCAATTACATGACTCTGGGATGCTGCAACTGTTGTAAATACAAGCTGGTTGCCAAGCATGTGAATTTTGATCCCTTCACTGTGTGGATGCTGCAGCAGTTGTAAGTGTGGGCACTAGTTGTAAGCAACTTTTTCAATGCTGTCATAACTTTGAATGGTCACTAAATGAATGGTTGTAAGCTGAGGACTACCTGTATGTTTGGTCAATGATCTACTGACCTATGTGAGTTTAGAACAAGAATGAGAAACAGCTACAGTTTACAGATATCAAAAGCCACATTAATTCCCTTTCTCCGTTGAATTTCAAATATGAAGCAGAGAATAACAAATGCCATCAATTGTTCTATTTAATCAATGAGGTTTAATTTAGTAGAAAGAAATTTCATTTCTTAAAAGCTAGCTTTGATGCTTTTTTCCCCTCTTACTAACAGAAGAGTTTCTCCAGCAAGAGCTTTAGTATCAGAATTCAGTAATCAGTTAAGTTTCAAATGCAATATATTTCATTCAAACTCCTATTATTCACTGCCTGGGTGTTGACCTTCTGAAAAGCATAAATCCATTGTGTGATTTGTCATTACAATAGTATAAATATGAAGTCTACAGTGGAGGAATTGTATTAAATAGAAATTATAATTTGATTGGGTTTTTGAGTGTTCAGAAGCAAATTCCAATTATGTATCTTATTATTTTGAAAGAAAGGAAAATAATTGCATGAAAGAAGCAACCTGCTGATTTGTCAAAGCTCACATGTTTTTGAAGGTCCACAGAATTGTGATTGCTTCAACAAATAATGGTTCAATCCATTGCAAATAAAACAGAATTATTTTTATTTCAAGGAAAATAAACCGTACATTCTTAACAACTTGAAAAGTCTTATTTTAGTACTGAATTTATTTTTCAAAGAAAATAATCTTACACCACTTCCCTCCCCCCCCCAACTGTGTACCTGCTGAAAAGAATGTTGAACTTCACCCAGCACATCAAATTCTTTTACTTACCAATACTTTTCTCCTAATGGATATTTTGGCAAAAAAAAAATTAATTAATTATCTTACACCTTCAGAATCCAGGTATTCTCCAGGGTAGACTAGGGCTAGTAAATCAGTTGTAGTCTGAATCAATATAATGTAATCAATTCTTGAGGCTGTGCCTGCCCGTTACAAAATGTTAACAACTAAAGATTGTATTAGATGGCCATTGAAACATTGTTGGGGAGAAAAAAGAACAAAAGAGTGTTTTGCTCAACCTAATCTACTCTTGTGACTTAATGTGAGATTATAGTGGAAAGAATGAGCCTTTTCTTATTCTTTTCTTTCTCTCTGAAGCAGTAGAAATAGCCAAACCATATCTATGCTCTGGCTACAAAAAACTGCTTTTTGAACAAGGGCATCTACTGGGTGTGATAAAAAAGATCAGGATTTTCACGACACTTTTTTTGTGAAATGGAAATTAAAAAATGGGTGGAATAAGAATGGGAAAGTTGAAGCGTTGGGGGTGGGGTCAGGTAGGGGCTAATTCTGGATGCACAAGACCAAACCTTAAGAACAAATGTATATAAAGCCAGAACTGAGAAGATAGCAACAGATAGCAAATGCCCCTCTGCCAAGAAATGGAAGAAACAGCAGACCACCTAGTTAGTTACTGCAAGACAATCTCACAGACTGACTACAAACAACAGCATGACAGAGTAACAACAACAGTGCATTGGAGTATCTTCAAGAAGTGTCATTTGCCTGCAAGCAAGAACTGGTGGGATGACAAAACAGACAAAATAATAGAGGATGAAGAAGTTAAATTGCTCTGAGACTCTAGAATTCAAACAGACAAACATCTGCCACATAACTGTCAATAAGAAAGACTAAAAAGGCTATGTGGCAGTAACTGGGGACAGCAAAACAGAAGAGAAAGAACTAGAAAAATAACAAAATACAAAGACCTGCAAATAGAAGTGGAATGACTATGGCAAAAGAAAGTAATAGAATATAATATATAGTAATTAGTGCCTTGGGTGCAATTACATAACATCTGGAGCACCATTTGAACACTATCAGCATTGACAAAATCAGTCAATTGCAAAAGGCACTTTACTTGGAACAGCTTACATCTTGTGATGATACCTCTAAGACTTTTAAACAATATCTGCCTATCCCTGGTCTTTGGAAAGGATTCGATAGGTGGATAAAATGCCAAATCCAATCTAAACATCTGGCTGACTGTGAGACTAACCATAATAGTTAAACAAAGAATATGAAGGCTTTACTTTGGCTGCTATAGAGCAGCCCATTCAAACTAATGTAATCAAGGCAGAAATTGAAAAATCATCAAATGATTCAAAGTGCTGATTGTGCAAAGAAGCAGAAAAAATAGAAATATACTAAGCTCATGCAGGAAGATCACACTAACTGACTGTAAACAATGACAGACGACATGAATACAAATGATTCAGTGGAATATTTGTAAAAATTATCAAGTGAAAAATTGGTGGGATCCTAGAGTTGAAGAAAAAGTAGTCAAAAATGAGCAGGTTAAAATATTGTGAGATTTTCAAAAAAAGACTCATAAAGTTTGGCTCATAATATACCAGATTTAACTGTGGTTGAAAAGAAGAAAGTGTGGATAATTGATCTTACTATACCAGGGGAGAGTAAAATAAAAAAAAAAGAATTGGAGAACATGACAAAGTATCAAGATCTGAAAATTGAAGTTGAAAGATCTTGGCATAAACTGGCAATTTTGGCCCCAGTGATTACTGGCACAGAGGGTGCCATACCAAAAATCTTGAATGGGATTTAGAAATTCTATGCATTGGCAAAATTTCCATCTGTCAATTACAAAAGGCCATACTGTTTGGATTCACACTTACACTATGCTGACATATTACATATTCCAGAACCACTTTGTAGGGGAGATGGGTGGTATAAAATTTAATAAATTAATAAATACAAGATCCTTGGTATTTTTAAAGGTCTGGATGGGGAGAAACAGACTCAGGCTCAACCCTTCCAAAACTGAGTGGCTGTGGTTGCCGGCCCCCAGACATAGTCAGCTGACTCCGTCGCTGACTATAGGGGGCGAAACTTTGGCCCCCTCGGAGAGGGTTCGCAATCTGGGTGTCCTCCTGGATCCACGGCTGACACTAGAAGATCAGCTGACGGCCGTGGCCAGGGGGGCGTTTTACCGGGTACGCCTGGTTCACCAGTTGCGCCCTTTTCTGGACCGGGACGCCTTGCGCACAGTCACCCATGCTCTTGTCACCTCCCGCCTGGACTACTGTAATGCTCTCTACATGGGGTTCCCCTTGAGGAGCACCCGGAGGCTCCAGTTAGTCCAGAATGCAGCCACGCGGGCGGTGATGGGAGTGACTCGTCGCTCCCATGTAACGCCGCTGTTGCGCGAGCTGCACTGGCTGCCGGTGGCTTTCCGGGTGCGCTTCAAGGTGTTGATTATCATCTTTAAAGCGCTCCATGGCATCGGACCTGGTTATCTCCGAGACCGCCTTCTGCCGCAGATTACCTCTCATCGGCNGATCTCCCCTCCTTCCGCCGCGCCCTCAAGACATGGCTATTTAAGCTAGCAGGTCTGGCCTAAGGGATATTTTAATCTGGTTTTTTAAAACAATTTTAAAAAGAAATGGCCAATTAATATTTTGTTTTAATTACTTTTTAAATTTAGTATTTATTGTATTATGTATTGTTTTAAATGGCTGTAAGCCACCCTGAGTCCGTTGGGAGAAGGGCGGGGTAGAAATTAAATAAAAGTAAAGTAATATATAAACTCCAAGACAAACTAAAGAATTGGCTGATGTCATTTTACATTGCTGCGTGTGTAATAATAATTCAGACAACATCTGCTTATTGTAGATCATTGGGAGGACTTGATAGGGGGATAAAAAGGACTGTGCTACAACTAAGAAAAATAATGTATTAAATTTGTATATTGCTCAACCTGCCAGCAACTCTGAGTGGTAACATAATCAACTGCCAAGTTATATCAAGATGTGTCAACAACAATTTGCATAGCTGATAATCAAGTCCAATGGCAAAACCAGGTCTTTAAGGCCTTACAGAAAGTTAGCATGGTCAGGACCAATTTAATCTCCAGGAGCAATACTCCAAAGGGCAGATTCCACAAAGGCTCCCTCCCTGGGCCACATCAGATGGTATTCCCTAGCAGATGGGATCTAGAGCACACCTTTCCTGCCAACCTAATGGGATGTTGATATAGATGTAATGGGGGAGGGGCAGTGTTTCAAATAACCTACTCCATGCCATGAAGGGCTTTATCATTATCATTAAAAACCAGAAAACAAAGAAAAACAACATATGACATTAAAAGTAAACTAAAATAATATAAAGGTGATCAACACAAAATATACTAAAATTGTCAGATGCAAAGAATCAGGACCATTTGTAAGGTTGCACCATAGAAGATGCAATCAAGCCTAAGCACAAGAATCTAGTCAGATAAAGTTCAACACTAAATTGGTGCCAGATAAGGATCCACGGAATTCAGGATGGGTTGGTTTTGGAGCAATTGTGGGAATGCAACAACTCTAAACTGATGACATACTTAACTCTGCCCCTTACTGTAGCTCTGCCTGCTCCTACAAAATATATTATACTAAACATCTAGGCATAAGATCTTATTATCATGAGGCACACAAGATATATATTGATTATGTGTCATCAAATCATTGTTGGCTCTTGGCAATCACATAGATTTTCTCCATGACTTTCTACTCCTAACCTGGTCTTTCAGGTCTTCCGGCAGTGCAATCATTGCCATTGTAACTGAATCCATCCACCTTACTGCTGGTCATCCTCTTTCTTTGTACCTTTCTCAGCTTTAGAGCCTCCTCCAAAGAGGTAGGTCTTTGCATATTATCTAAAGTAGGATAATATACAAATTCTTGTACGACTTCACTCACATATTTCTAAACTAAAATCTGATTTCTTTAGGTGTTGCATCATATCAGTCATTATTGATATAATTATAGATTATATTTTAATGTTCTGCATAAATCAGGTTATTGATATTGTAC